>NC_056745.1:152185559-152188059 GCF_019279795.1 Protopterus annectens
AGAACTTGTAAGCACTAAATAACCTACTAACTACTACAGCACTCAACCTTCCTCATTACCTAGAGGAAAACAGATTTGGTACTTACTTTCCTCACTTGCTTAGAGAAAAACAGCTCTTGTACTCACTTTCCTCACTTATCTAGAGGAAAATAGATTTTTTATTCAGGCATGTCCAAGGGTCAGCTCCCAGTGTTCTCTCCTGTCTATCTGATGAATCTGGGCATATTGGGGCAATGTAGAAATTGCCTCATGTACACAGACAACCCTCTCCTCCTACCACCCAACACTACAACCTGTGAGAGATGCACTTATCTAGCCAAACTGGAGGTAAAGCTCTCTCCAATCAAGACTGAACTTGACAGCCAAGAGGAGAAGGTAAACACTTGCACCACACCACACTCATCACATAGTCTCACTAAATCTACACCACCAAAATCCACACATAAAAACACAAAAACATTCACAGAGGCTCTCAATAATAATCTGCTCAAGCAACAGAGACCTCCAAAGCAGAAATGCAAGCAACCTCCACCCCCCCAACACAACCCAAATGCCACATAGCCCGCAGACTCAGTGTGCCACTCAACCACAGCCAGTAAGGCAAAACAACGTACACACTAGTCATAGGTGACTCTATAGTCAGGCACACTGATTTCCCACTCACCAGACTAAACAAGGAGAAGGTTACTGTCAGCTGCCTGTCGGGTGCCAGGATCCGCCACATAACCCACGCACTCAGGTCACTCCACAACAAGTACAAATATGACTCTGTCATTGTCCATGTTGGTGTGAATGACCCGAGATGTACCTCCCTGGACTACATGAAAAGAGACATGGAAGAGCTCTCCGATCTTGTAGCCCAGGCAGGTATGACCCTAGCCCTGAGTAGCATTCTGCCATCACCCAGAATGATGCCGCAGTACAAGGACAAAATGATTGACTTCAACAATTGGCTAAGCTTCTGGTGCCATTCTAAAGGGATCCAGTATCTGTCTGCCTGGGATGACATGGTCGACAGACCACGATGCTTTGCCAGAGATGGCCTGCACCTGTCACCCCTGGGATTCCGGATACTGGCTAAGGTTCTTGCCGCTCCTATAGTGCCTTTTTTAGGCAAGGTTCAAATGACAAATTCACCACCGTAACAGGAACAGGCAAGCAAAAACTGAGGGTGATGCTACTCAATGCTAGAAGTCTAAATCTCAAAATGCACTCACTCGAGGCACTCCTTAAAATGGAGAACAGTGATATCTGTGCAGTGACTGAGACCTGGTTCAAGGCTCCAGAGAGCACCCCTGCCCTACCAGACTATAATTCATACCACACTTTTCGGCCATGTAACCTGGACCGGAACACCAAAGGCGGAGGTGTCTCCATATTCATTAAGGATATCCACACCTCCAGGCTAGTTACTCAGCATAATGCAGCCGAGGTTATCCAAGTGCAACTAACTCTGGGCAAAACTGCAATCCAAATTGTAGCTTACTACAGATCACCCACCATGCCCCAGGATTCCCACTCCTCTTTTCTTGATGTACTGGAAAATATTAGGGTTCAGCCAAACACCCTAATAATGGGCAATTTCAACTACCCTACCATTAACTGGGAAACTACTCATGTACCAACTCCTTCGCTCAAAGCTTTCTGGAATTCATAAACTCCAATGCCCTGGATCAACTTATCCACACCGCCACCGGGGGCAACAATATCCTAGATCTAGTCATTACCAATATGAGTGACCGGTGTTCCACACCTGAAGTCAACGCCTCATTGGTCCGATCCAACCATAAGCTAATTACCCTAGATATCCACATCCTGCCTCCACCTCCCATTAAGGAAACCATGGTAAAAAATTTCTCCAAAGCCAACTTCCATGCTTCTTAAGACAGAAGTGGTGAACTTCATGACACCCATGCAGATGGACAATACAGTTACGACTACTGAATCCTACACAATTGCACTTTATAAGCACTTACATGAGTGCATGGATCATGCTATCCCAAACAGAACCAAGACGCTATCCTCCAAAAAAAGGAAGCCAATCTGGTGGTCCCCTGCCATAAACAAACTGTACAACAGAAGGAAGAAACTCTTGCAAAAGCGAGTAAAATCCCACGAGTGGAGGAGCTCCATGGTCAGCCTCAGTAAGAAGCTGCGATCCCTGATAAAATCCTCCAAAGCTAGTTAAGAAAACAAAATTGCCACTGATTCTAAAGACAACCACAAAGCATTCTATAGCTATGTCAAGAATCTCAATGGCAACACTCAGATCTGCTCTGAGTTACAGCACAATGGCATTAAATATACAGACCCAACTGATATTGCCAACATCCTGGCAGATAGGTTCAGTGCTAACTTTACCCCCCTCTCACCCACTAAAGAGCCCATCTCTATAATGGATGGATGCAAAGTTCCTGTAATCACGGCTGCACAGGTAAAAACCACTCTCCAAAGCCAAGAATACAGCATCCATGGGACCAGACAACATCCCAGGCTGCGT
>NC_056745.1:152193059-152223059 GCF_019279795.1 Protopterus annectens
CTTGTCAGAGATTCATCAGATCTGAGTTATATATACAATATAAGTAACAAGTAATATATACTTTCCAATTTACCATAAAAACACTATGTAAATAACAGTGAAGGCGATAATCCAAGAGCACATAAACAGATCACATTCAGTGGCAGTGATTGGAACACTGGTACATACTTACTTTGCATTTTATTGTGATTGGTGCTATGTACTCTAGGTAAGTACAAAACCACTGTGTATCTGTTACTCAGTGTGATGGGCTGTTGTTGTTGTCTTTCGGCTTTTCCCGGTTAGGGGTCGCCACAGCATAACTCCGGTCCGCTAATGATTGGCAGTAGATTTTGATGAATGCCGAGGTGCCAGCTCGACGTTCAACCTTCATCGAAGGCAAGCCCATTTACGCATGTCTTTCGAATGCCCACCCAACCGCGGGGAGGACATGCAGACTACAATGTAATCATCTAGCCCTGCATTACATGTATTTATACTGGTATTGCT
The DNA here is from genome assembly GCF_019279795.1 of Protopterus annectens. Taxonomy (NCBI): domain Eukaryota; kingdom Metazoa; phylum Chordata; order Ceratodontiformes; family Protopteridae; genus Protopterus; species Protopterus annectens. The sequence goes on from NC_056745.1 coordinate 152,193,549, forward strand.
TGTTTAACCCATGTAAACAGGACTAGATGTTTACTATTTGTCACTACACACATTACACTAACAGATATACATACATGGATGTGAATATGTAAGTTTTGAAAGACTGGAATATCTGAACCTGTACAGTATCTCATAGAGATATTTAAGACAAGATCTTATTCAGGTATATAGGACATTTAGAGATAACTACCTCTGAGAATGTTTGGTATTATCAAAATATAGTAGAGAAACATCAAACAACCTATGTAGAAGTTATATAAGGGATGAGAATTTTATTAATTGATTCTCTGAGAGAGTAGCTGATGCATGGTATAGCCTACCAAATTACATTAAAGCAAGCACTAGTTTAGATATTTTGAAGAACAACCTGGGCAATTATTATGGGGATAGCTGTTTTGGTATGTTATTGCCCATAACTGAAATATCTGTATGTATGTATGTAAGTATGGGAGAGTGGGTGGATTTGGGATAGACACAAAGTACTTGGTTTGATTCTGACCTCTACTTATTGGCTAGGATTAGAATGACCTATCAGGGCAGTTAGCCTAGTATGCACTTATGAACATGTCATTTAATCTACAACACATTTCATCTAAAAACAAGTGTCATAGTTGGTCAAACTCACAAATGACTGTATGACTTTTGATGGAAGAATGCTGAAGTGATTTTGGATCATGCACACTGTTATGCTATATCTCTGTCTCTGTCTCTATCTCTGTCTCTATCTCTGTCTCTGTCTCTGTCTCTGTCTCTATCTCTGTCTCTATCTCTGTCTCTGTCTCTGTCTCTATCTCTGTCTCTATCTCTGTCTCTGTCTCTGTCTCTATCTCTGTCTCTGTCTCTATCTCTGTCTCTGTCTCTGTCTTTGTCTCTATATCTGTCTCTATATCTGTCTCTATATCTGTCTCTGTCTCTATATCTGTCTCTGGAAGTTTTCACAGCCAGATCATGATCGATTAGAGCCTTAGGCAGAGTAATGGACTAGAGCTGTCCCTCAGCCATTCCAGTGTCCCTTTACTTGTCTCTCTCCCACCTTTTACCATAGAAACTGTTCACATGTACACTATTTCTTCTTTACTTTTGAAATTATTATAGAAACGTGGCTTTAATTTAAAACTTATAGTTAATTTATCCTTTGTTGACCAGGTCAGTTATCTATTTTCAAGGGAGTGTCAAGATGGCATTGATTATACAATGTGAAATTTGGCCAGGGCATCAGGGAACTTCCTTTACACTCAATAGGTATCACTTGATCTTTTTCATCCACCTGAGCTACCACCACCTCAGGCAGATAAGCCTCTGTTTAACATCTCATCAAATGATTGACAGACTCAGGAGTGCAGCACCCCCGTATGCCACACTACAGTATCAGTAATTCATCTACCTGGTGTGGGAATAGAACCTACATCCTTCTGTACCAAAGGTGAGTATACTACCTCTTATGCCACTAAAACTACCTTCAGATTTTATAGCAGAATCACCGATGGCCATTTGTTAAACAAAACAAAAGAGCTGCACATTGAAAACAGACATAGCACGAGAAACAGTAAGCCTGTCTTCCCTTGATGTTCATATTCTTTGAAAATGCATCCAGCCAGTGGCTGATTGAGAGTATACTGGTTCCCAAACTGTTTTCAAACCATGGCCTCCCTTGCATCATTCTTCTTCTTTGATTCACCTTCCTGATCATTTTACATTTATTTATAATTTAATACAGCATTTCCTGTCTAAAACATTTGTTAGAGTACATTTTAAATTTATAGTTTTGAATATTTTTACAGTAAGCAGTGAAACAAAATGTATGACCCAAAAATGACAAACGTAGCCATTTCAGAACATTTCAAATAACTCTACTGACAGACTATAATTCTTAGTGATTTCTCAAACAGTCTGGCCAATGGCGTAAGGCTCTTGTCTCCTGCAGCGAAGGTACAGGGTTTGAGTTGGAGCATGTCATTCACGTAATTATCTAAATTGCTATTTGTAAAGCTTACATTTCACACACACATTATACCAACCACAGAAAAATTTTGATAAATTCAGTAGTATACCAGTCAAAGAAAACTGCTTCCTAAATCCAATAATATGCCTGCAAAAGAAAACTACTTGCTGTGAATAAGTAATATATCCACAATGGCTGCTTGACTTCATGCATGAGCTCCATTTCAATATTATCCCCTGCAAAGAAAACTGTTTGCTAAATCCACTGCTTGCTGCTGAGAGTAAGTAATAAATCCACACCAAGTAGTTCTAGTAATGGTTGCTTCTTGCTTGAATGCTCTGTTTGAATTGCTCTTCTTTCCAGCTTCTCACATGTGTGTTTGGGAATACTATCAGGCAAACCAAAATTGTGTGCTCCTGTGTTGTCTCATTGATGGGGAACACTTTAAAGCAGGAGACCATTAGCAGATGTGCAGGAACACTTTTTTAAATTAAATTTAACTTTTTTAAAAAATGAAATAAATGTCGTGGCTGGATTCCCCTGCCAGCAACAAGTCCTAGGCAGCTGCCTAAGTTATCTAGTACTGGATCCAGCTCTGGAAGCTTGTGTTTGTTTGCCAGCAGTGATACACTGTGTGAATTACTTTCTCTTTTCTCCATATTTGTGACTATAGAGTTACTATATATAATTAAGGGGGTGCGGAGGTGAAGGGGGCTTACTGCCTGCAAATAAGTCGTTTTGGAGATGTATTTGCTGTATATAAAATTTTAGATGCAATGTATTTTAGCTTAAATATGTATTATATACATTTTTGATATTTTGTCATTAGATAAAAACTTAGATAAAAAGTAATATACATATAGACACACACACACACACACACACACACACACACACACACACACACACACACACACACACACACACACACACACACAACCTCCATAAATAGTGGCTGATGAGTTTCTTGAACAGTATTTTTTGTGCTGACTGTGTTTCCATGGAGGTAAGTGGCAAAATACCTTTAATGCCGCAGCTTTCAGTACTGACAAATCTTTGGTGTTAATAGTAGGAACATGTATGTGATTGTATGTACATTAGCGTTAGATTACATGCTAAGGAATGGGATAAACTGGATGTGTGCTGTTTGCAAGTTTTTCTGGGATAGGGTTAGAGTAAAGTTTAGGTTAGGCGATAGCCTGAATGTCTTGTTTTTGTGTGTGTGTGTGTGTGTGTGTGTGTGTGTGTGTGTGTGTGTGTGTGTGTGTGTGTGTGTGTGTGTCTGTGTCTGTGTGTGTGTGTGTGTGTGTGCGTGCGTTTACCTGAATGTTTTGTTTATTGGGTCTGTTAGGGAAAGAGTCTTCGGTAAAGTGATGTGTAGGATTGGGTTTAGAGCAATGGTAGGATTAGGGCTGTGGTTAGCACATATGAGTAATGTGGTTTGGGGGGCCAACATGAAATAAAAGATGCTGACTACCACTGACTCCTATACTTACTCACAACTCAGCACTGTCATGCTATACTTACTCACAACTCACCACTGTCATGATATACTCACTCACAATTCACCACTGCCATGATATACTTGCAACTCACCACTTGTCACGATATACTTACTCATGACTCACCACTGCCATGATTCTTTTATGCAAAACATCCACAGGTGAAGTTAAAGGCCCTGGTGGTCGTTAGCCTAGTATATACCTATGAACTTATGCACCCATAAAAGGAGACTGTAATCATCTCCGTAAGTGGTCAGAGAGGGATAAACATTTTCAACAAGAGAAGTCAGTAAAATTTATATCAATAAACCCCCCAAATGTAAGTACACATCTGTTAAAGAGGGACACATACACATTTAAATAATTAGCTGTAGTTGCAGTATGAAAAATTTAAATGAGAGCAAATACTGTTGTGTAGCAACAGCCATATATCACTAAGCAAAATGTAACAAGTTAGAACACCTACCATAACAAAAGCATAATGTGTCTTCCTGAAAAAGGTAATTTAAGAGAATTTCTACTTGAAAAGTAATTCAGTATAATGATGCTAATATAGAAATAGTAGTCTATGAGAAAAATGCAAAAACTATAAACAGCACAATTACAATTTTTCAGCTTGAAGTATTTAAACCTTAAAATGCTTCTGACAAATATCAAAGAGTTGTGCTTTGTTATTTGCCCTGTAGAAGCAACACAACTGGACGTCTTGCTGAAAGTATTTGTCTAACTCTCAGACAGATGAAGACAGTTTCCTTTGTAAAGGCCGTCATAACCTAAGGCATCCTAAAGATTCATATTAGGGGATTTCACTCAATTAACATGTATTTTCTATTATTAGTTTTTCATTTTACTACATAAAAACACGTGTTACAAATCTTTGTTTTTCACAACATTTATTAATTTATTTATTTAACATTTGTTGACCAGGAAAGTCTGACTAGGATAAACCCTATTTTCAGTGGAAGCCCGGGGAGAAATGCTCCAGATGCATGTCACAAACATGACATTTATAAATAAATGAAATCATGATTTTACTGAAATAAATTTGTCACCGCAATATGCTGACAAATCTTTGAGAAACTTCCCAATAATAATTCTCAAACTTGGATAGCAGAAAGTAAATATTTCATCAAAGTTCAATATCAATGGCTTTCCTCTGTCCCATTTATACAAAATTTCCAGGCCTTCCTTGGCTTAACGTTTTGCTTGTCTTCTTGCTGTTTCTTCAGGCCCCCTAGTCTCTGTGGTCAGGGACAGGCCTTGCTGGAGTCTCAGGCTTCAATCTGTATAACTCATTGGGGCAGGTCCTTACCTGAATATCCATTTTCCACCTGAATACCTCTTCTGAACAGTTTCTTACCTGGGCACCAGTACCCAATGTATATAGCTCCTGTGGCTCGCACCCTGTCTGCATCCCTTTGCAATCTGTCTGCTGTGAGAAGCAAACCTCTCTGTTATTTCTATCTTCCATTCCCATTTTGTGGGAGAATTATGGTTACTTTGTCTCTAAATACAGACTAAGAAACCATTTTATTGATTTATTTATCCTTGTTGATTGGGTGGGTTGACTGCTCTGAGGACCATTTTCAGCGACAACCCAGGTGCCATACACAGTGAAATATTCTGATACTTTACAAAAGGAAGTACATATAATGTTTACAGTAAGACTTTGCAGAGGTACAGTCAGTGAATCTGATGTTATAAGGCACTGTAGCACGACTATACATTAGTAGTCATATAGGGGAGAACTGACAAAGGTTTAATCAATTATAAAATCTCAGGTGAGTCATGCAGATTTTCATTTCTTAGTATAGTATTTACATAAATGCATTTTTACAATTGTTGCAATTAGATGTATACGCTAACAGGAGAACAAATGATCTGCAGAAGTAGGAAAGAAACAGAAAGAGGAATTAAATGAGAAGGCAGGAACACATAGAAAGTAGAATGTGTGCCAATATAGCAGCTGCATTTGCTTGCGCTTTTATGGTGGTTTTTAATTTTTTTTCCTGAAGAAAGGGACTTCAGTGATATCTCTGACCTCTGGTGTGAGGTCGTTTGCAAGAGTATATGGTAGTTGAATAAGACCTAGGGTGTCATTTTCTTGACTTCTCAGAGCATAGTGTCAGGTTTTTATTTGCAGTTTGTTTTTGAATGATGGGCATAGTTTGCTGTTCAGTGTTTTGAATGTAATGTTGGATAACAAGAGATGAGTGGAGTGAACCAAAACAGGAAGCCAAACGGCTTTCGTAGAGAAGGACAACAATGATCTAAATGAGGGGGATGATTGCTGAACCTAAAAAATGCATGCAGGGTTGTTTGTACTGTACTGGTATTCTGTGAAGAGTAAAGGGAGGTTATAGTGAAGACATAGTTGAGTCTAGGAATTATTATTTTTTTTTTTTTACTAAGGTTAGCCTGGCTTTTTTTTTAGGTGGTTTGAATTGGTGTAGGCAACTTTCACTTGAGATGTGACTTTACTGACAATTTTTTTGGTATGGTCTTTGAAAGTAAGGCTGGGATCAAGTAATAGGCCGATGCACTTATATTTTAACATGTTGGGAGGTAGAGGGTTTGGCTTTGGTGACATTTAGAGTGAACTTGTTTATTTGGAGCCAACTGTAAAGAGATTGAATTTTGTAGAGTGTGTAAACAGAGGGGCCACATCTATGCATGGTAATGTCATTAGCATAGAGAGTTATGTCTTCAGGAGGCATTACATGAGTTATATCATTAACAAAGAGGGAGAATAACATGGTTCCTAGCACTGATCTCTGGTAAACACCCTGTTTTCCTGACTGTACATTAATTTTTTGTTGGACAGAAAGCCTGGTGTATAAACCTGTTTAGAAATAGGGATTGTCTTACACTTTTGAATGCATTGCACAGACTGATGAAGGTGGGTCTAGTTTTTATCAGTAATGATGCACATTGTAGTGAGGGTGTTATGCCCACTTCTAAACTCATCTTTTGCATCAATGAAGATGCCATACTTGTTAAGGAGTTTGTAGAACTGGTCATAGATCAGTTATTGATAGATTTTGAGAGATAAGGCATAAGATGGCTGTAGGGTGGCAGTCCTGAGGGTGGAGGGCTTGGGGGCTTGGGGAATGGGGATGATCAGAGAGTTTCTCAACTATTTGGGGATGATGCCTGAGATAAGAGAGTGAGTTAGAGAGGGGTCTGACACACATCTTTAGGAATGATCGATGAATGCTATTGGAACTCAGGCTGAATTTTGCATCTTGATCTTGCATCAGAAATTTCTCTAGAATAGAAGTGTGGAGCCCAGGAGAGGGTGGTATGGAGGTCTGTGAGGTGGCACTTTAGAGGGTGATACTTTGTGTATGGGGTAGTAGGGTATTAAATGTTGGTTATGGGGGAGAGATGGAAAGATTGAAACTGACAATTGTGTAATTGAGAGAAAGTGGGAGAGCAAGGGCAGATGGGAGCTTGTAAGGGATTTGAAATCATTAAATGTATTTAAATTAGATATAGTGTTGTTTCCTTATTGAACACATTGAGTGACATGTTTTCTAACTTTTCTGCACAGCAACATGTATATATATATATATATATATATATATATATATATATATATTTAGAGAATGGGTGATGTGTACATTTTTACCCTGATTCGTGAACAAACATTCTCTACCAAGGTGTCTATCTACAGGTAATGCATGGAAAAAGCAAGTCTAGCACTTTACACCAAGGTGCTATGAAGCTCGACCAGAAAAAAAAAGAAAATGTATGATTTTTTTAAGTGAATTCGCTATTTAACAAGTATGAAAATAATAAAAATAGTAAATGAGAAAAAAATAAGCAGAAATTATGCGCTTACCACAACAATTAATCTGTGTTGCCTGGTTCTACCTGTGGGACTTTGGGTCCAGTTCAGATCCTACACAGGCCAGTTTCAAAGTCTTTAAATCGAGTTTGCCCCCAGAAAACCTTTGCAGTAAACACATAATTCTGGAAATATACACTAAAAAAATAGATTCTAAAGAAACCCATGAGGACACCGGATTCCAGAAACAGGACACAAATGACCATCTGGTCATTGAAGGAGGTAAGACTCACCAAGTCAACAAAAGGTGGGGACAGGAGGGTGGGATGGTTGAACCAGATGGAGGATGTTATGGTAGGAACATAACTTTTGTATCCAATGTTGTCTGCTCCACCTGGATTCAACCTGTGGAACAGAGTCCTCAGTCATGAAAATTTCCTCAGGAGGAACTATGGAAGGATATTCCACAACACAGTGGAGCCAAAGGAAGCCCTGTTTCTAAACTGAATATCCAGCTTTTAATGGGACACAGAGGTGTGGTGACCCAGCCAAGTAGCAGCTGTACAGACTTCATCCATAGAAAAGAAAGCTGCAGAAGTAGCCATAACCCTCATTGAATGACCCTTAGGCTTATGTGGAAGGTCTTGCCTTTCAAAGAATATGCAAACACAACACAATCTGGCAGTCACTTGCATAAAGTCCCTTTGGATATGAAGGCTTTTATGTGATCCAATTAAAATCTCAGTTGCCTATGCACATCCAAACAATGCAAAAGGTAGTCTCATTTATTGGTGAAACTGGAAAAAAACACAGGAAGATGAACGAAACTGCTAAGGTTATTCTTGGAAAATAACTTTGTCAGAAAAGGATTTGTACAATGAGACACCCCTTTTTATGAACCACGAGACAAAGAGGTGAAGAAACAAGAGCTTACAACTACAAAAAACCTCCTTGCAAAAATAATCACTAGCAAAAATAAAGTTTTCCAAGATACAAGCTTCAAATCAGAAGTAGCTCTGAAGGTTCAAATGGACGGCCTGCAAAAACTTGCAAAACAAAGGGTAAATCCCCGTGAGGCACAGGATCCTGTACTGGAGGATGTAGCAAAAGATACCCTTGAGGAACACTTTGGAAATCTTGAAGGAAACCAGAGGCACATTACTCTTGCCAATATGAAAATTAGAAATAGATGCCACTTGCACTTTAATGATAGAAAAACTGGAGCCTGACTGAAATAACTCAGTGAGAAAATCTAAGATGGAATCCATAGGGGCAGAGACAGGATCCAGCCTTCTAGATTCTGAGAACATAACAAACCTCCTCCATTTAATGGAACATGCCTTCTATCTTCCTAGCAGGTTACTTCTGAGATGACAAGATATGAACAGCCTGTAAAACCTGGGATTTCTGGCCATCAAAGGGACTGGGAGAACCATGCAGTTAGCTTGAGTGACTGAAGACTGGGGAATCCAGACCTGCTGGATGGGAAATGAGATCAAGTACCCAGAGGGTGCTTCAGAAGAAGCCACAGGAAGGGAAACCACACCTGATGAGGCCAAAAGGGGCCTATGAGGATCATCATAACTCTGCAGTGGGCTGTTTTATGAACAAACTTTATCATCAAGGGAACAGGGGGATAAATGTAAAGAAGCCCTGGGGGCCAAGCAAGTGCCAGCCAATACCTTTCAAACTGTCCCAGAGGAGAAGTGATGGTTTAATAGCTGTTGCCCTTGGTGTTGGATGGGGAGGCAAAAAGGTTGCAGCACAGAATGCCCCAATGCAAAAAAATCCGAACTGCAACTTTTGGATTTAGGGACAATTCATGAGGCAAAAGAATGCTCCTGCTGAGACTGCCTGTAAGAATGTTGGATTTCCCCAGGATGTGTGTTGCCACCAGAAACTGCTGAGAAGAGATTGCCCATTGCCATACCCTCATGGGTTCCTGACAAAGAGGATAAGAACATACCCCCCCCCCTTAGTTGAGATACCAGACAACAGACATATTGTCCATCTGTATTGCAATCACACCTTTGAGAAGAGTGTCCTGAAAGGCCTGAAATGCAAGGAAGACTGCTGTCATCTGTAGAACATTGATGTGAATCTGGGCCTCTGCACACAACCAGGACCCTTGAATCATCCTCCCTTCGAAATGCCCCTCCCACCTTAGGAGGGAGGTGTCCGTGGTGTCCGTGACTGAGAGAGAAGGAGTCACAAATGGTCTCCCATCAGTTATCATGGCAGACTGCTACCATCAACAAATTTGGTCATGATACACCTTCATTAATCTTATGGGAAAATCCAAAGGATGAGTAAGATGAGTAAGAAAGGACCAATGAGTGGCCAGAGTCCACTGCAAAGCCCTCATGAGATATGTAGCTAAAGGAACCAACCAAACAGATGCTGCCAGATGACCCAGAAGCTTCATAACTGCATGCACCAGTGGCTTCGATATACCATACCCTGAAAATCCTGAGCCCAAGGGCTGTAAACAATGACATTTAGAAGCCTTGCAATTTGGTTGATTGTGTCTAACTGACAGACTATGAATTCTGAAATTTGTATAGGCTAGAGTTTTGGTTCTGGATAATTAATCATGATGCCTAAATTGTTACATAGTCGGAGTAAAGAATTTCTGGTCCTGTTCAAGGATGCTGTTGTGGGGGTGGTCAGGAGCCAATCATTTAGATATGGAAAGACCTGGAATCCCTGCAGCAGAGCCAGGCTGTGACCACTGCAATGCAGTTGGTTAACATCCAAGAGGCTGTGTTAGGACCAAATGGCAGAGCCCTGAAGTGATAATGATTGGCCCCCTGCCCAGAAGTGTAGAAACCTCCTGGAATACTTCTCTAGCTTGATGGGATGGTAGATGCTCCTGATGTCTAACAAGCACATCCAATCATCCTTCCTCAGAAGAGGTAAGATGTGTGGCTTAAATCCAAAATTGGTCTGAGGCCCTCTGTCTTTTGGAACCAAAAAGAACATATAATAGACCCTGGATCCTTTCTGGTCTGGTGAGAACTCCTGAATGACTTGATTTACAAGCAGTTTGCATATCTCTAGAGCTGCATAACATCTCTGGTGGGGTGGAACATCTGGGAAACATTTCTGGTGACAATTTGGGACTTCTAATAAGGGAATGTAATGTAATAACCTCTGGATATGATTCTGTCAGTAACCATGCATCTGAGATGATGACCTCCCAAGATTTTGAGTGGAGAGTCAGACAACCCCCAACTGCCTCCAGAGAAGAGTAGCTGGCAACCCTTCAGGGTCAGTGAAAGGGTTGCCAGAGAAATACCCACAGAACCCCTGATTATGTGGACTGCCTGTGCTTCATGGGTGGTTCCCATTATGATTCCTACCATCCTTAGGTTGAACCCTCTGAAGGATCATCCTGGGAAGGGTGCTGTGACTTTCAGAAGAAAGCTTACCCACTTCTGATTCCTCTAAAAGGTCTTCTGGGGGTTGCAAAGGTTACTGCAATGGCGGACAGTATCTTCTCATCCTGTTTACTCCTTGTCAGTGTATCTTTAACTTTTATCAAAAACAAGGAGGACACATTAAAAGGGGCATTGACAAAGGATGCCTTGAAACGGCCTGCAAAGTTACGTAAATGCATCCAAGCATGGTGCCGCATGGGAATACCAGAGCCAGCCACCTGAGATGCTCCATCCACCATGTTTGATATGAGCCTCATGGAAACATTGGCAATGGAAAGCAGGGTAAACAGCTGAGTCTCCAGCATCTTCTGGGTTCCTGGAGACTGCTGTGTCTTGAGGGTTCTTGACATTTTACATACTTAAATCTTGCTAAAGTCTAGTAAGTGTGACAGGCAATTTAGGGCTCTCAGCACAAAAGTTGCTGAGGCATAGGAGGAGGAGTACTTCCCTAAACAATATAATCCCCAAGACTCCCTGTTTGAGGGGTGAAACAAGGAGCACTCATCAGAAATCTTTATCATGGTGTCTGTCACCACCACAATAGCATCAACGGCAGGACCCTTACTCCAATGTGGCCTGCCCTTGGGTGGGTCAAGAATCTTATCTGGCTTCTTGGGGATAGGTTCCACTTTGTCAAGTTTCTTCTACATCCTCAGGTACAACAGGTCTACAAGGGCATCAGGAGGGGAAACTACCCAATATGTGGATGGGCCTATGCTGACAGCCTCTAGAAATACTGACTCCACTGGAGATGGGGCTTTGTTGGTCCAGCCTCTGTGCTGGCAAAGTAGCTCTAATAAGTTGCCAAAGGAGGCAACATCCTTTAGAGACTTAGAGGATCTCTCTCCTTCCATGTGGGCAGTATCCTTGGTGAGAAACTTCTCTGGGGAATCAAAGTGTTTCCTCTTACACTTCCTCTTTCCCAAAACCTCCCATTCTGACAAGGCTAGGAAGGAGGGAGAAGAGTTGGAGAGTCCCACCATGGGAGCAGACTGGAGGCTTGGTGACATAGGCTGTCCAGGAGCAGATTGATGACTGGTCACACAGGCACTGATGAAAAGGGGAAAGAGACACAGGCTGAGGAAGTCTGACCCTTCTCCTGAGAGGAGAACATCTTCTTTATAACACTGAAGGCCAAGGCAGAAGCTGGCTTCTCAGGACCAGGAGTCCCAGAACCTGAAGGTACAAGAGACAACCCCAAACCTGAGGGAACCATGCCTATCCTCAGTGTTGAGATTGGAGCTGAGCTGTCCAAAGCTGAAGCCCCAAGTGGAAACAACAATCTCAAAGCAGGAACCATTGATCCTGACCCAGAAACTCTTGCTTTGATTCCATGGATCGGAGGTTGTGATGGCCCTGAAAAGGTCAAAGCACCCAAGAAAAGGGATAGTACAAAAGACAGACAAGGTGCCAGATCCAAACTGGAGGGTGGAAATTCAGCCGGATGAGAAGGCCTCAGATGCAAAGGAGTGAAGGTTGGAAGCCAAAACAATGGAGCCAATGGTCCCAGTACTGGACTAGGACTGGAAGGGATAAGTCCTAATTGCATCTGTGAAGTAAAAACAGAAACAATGAGGGTGAAGGTCAAATAAATCCAAAAGCAAACAAATGAAAATCCAGGAAAAGATGACCAACAATGGCTGAATAAAATATATATATTTATTCACAATGATAAGTGCTTTCAGTGTATAAAACTGTTTCATCAGACCATATAAAACATTCAAAAAATGATTAGTTTAAATACCATCAATACAAACAAAGCAATGAATCACAGCACAACTTAAAATCATATGATTAAAAAGTAAAAACCTAACCACTAATCAGGATAGCATATGTATGCACACCACTCTGCCATTCAAGTAAACACAAAACTAAAGACTTAATGTAGTAGTGGGTGGAGCTTAGACATCATTCAAAGTGTCACATAAAGGCACACCTCTCTTCTATTCATAAAATGGATCTGCAAGTTCAGTGAAATAATGAGCATGATTTAAGTACAGATTTAAGCAATACACAATCATTCAGGCCCAGAGGCTTATCAGCCTGCAGTTATAGATCCATTTAAGTTTTTTCTTTTCAGTTTTATTATTTAAATTCTCACCTGTAATACCATCCTCAAGTAGTTCTAATACTTAAAATTTGAAATAGTGTTCCCTACCATTTCTATTATGTTTAACCAAGGCACTGTTAATCTTTTCATTCTTAATGTCATTATAGTGTTTAAGCATTCTCTCTTTTAACATCTGATTCATTTTACCTAAGTAAAACATTTTGCAGCAGATGCAACTCACATAATAGACTAGGTTCTTACTTCTACAATCAGCATAGAAATCAGGCTCTGTATTGTGCCCAGTAATACGATGTTCAGTGCAAGGACTGATTAATATAAATTTGCAGGCACTAAGTGCCAGTACGTACTGACTCAAATGCCATAAATGTGGAGTGTTGTTTATACCAAAGTTGATGTTTAAAGGACATATTGTTTCTAAATGAAAATTTAGGTACAGGAGTCAGAACTTTTTTAAGGTCCTTATCAGCTAAAAAAAAGTGGCCAATTATTTCTAATTATATCACAAGCATTTATATCACTGGAGGAAATAAATAAAACTCTAATGTCATTATTTTGTGAGGCTGAACTATCCACTGTTTCTAAGTAATCATTTCATTCAGAAAACTAAGGTCTAGTGAAACTATGTCTTCCTGAGAGGATTTCAAAAATCGTATCTTTAATCTCTCAGAGAGTAACCTCTGCTCAAGAAATCAAGTTTCATCATCTCAAATACTTCATGTAGATTGTCATCATTATTGTGGAGCCTCATGGCTGTCAAAAATTGCCCTTTCAAGACATTTTTTGTAATGTGTCTAGGATGCATATTTTTCTTATGTAGGGTACTATTCTTTTTACAGGATTTTTTACATAACATAGTATTAAACACACCAAACATGTCCTTATTCACTGTAGTATCTAGAAACTCAATAGATTTATCTGAATATTTATATGTAAATTTCAAATAGGTTGTAGTCGTGTGTAGAAAATCTATAAATTCAGATAACCTCTGAGGGGTTTCATTCCAAATCAGAAGAATATCAGCTACAAAGCACTTATAGTAACAGATGTACTGACAGAATAAATTATTTACAAGTACCTGGTCAAGTTCCCATTGTGCTTAAACAAGATTAGTGTAACTATTTGCACAGGCTGTGCCCATTGTGACACCAACTCTTTGTAGATAGAATTCTGAACCAAACACAAAGACATTATTTTCCAGTATCATTTCAAGCAGTGAACAAAGTAATTCTACCTTGGACTGAGGAAAGTCACTATTTGTAGAAAGAAACATCCTCACATTCTCCATACCTGATATATTAGGAATTACTGTGAAGACAGAGGTAATATCTAGTGTCAACAAAAGAAGCTTATTGCTCTTATCAACTGTTTAATACCATTTAATTAAGTCTTTATAAAACTCTTTAGTATCCTTTAATATTGTCCAGACACCTTCAGTTATTGGTCGTAATGTTTTATCTACAAAAATAGACATCAAGCAGCCTCTGCTAGACAAAATGGGGTGCATTGGTGGATTAAAATGGCTTTGTGTACCTTTGTAGGCCATACGTTACAGGGATCACAGGATGATCTGCAGTAAAATAATTATATAGTTCTTGTGTAATCAAACCAGTCATTAAGAGATCATAAACAAAAAATTAACCCTATCAATCAGGTCTTTTACTTGATATTTATGGAGCCACATATGTGTGGCTTCATCACCCAGAAGACCATTAATCTTCTCTATATAAAACTGTCTATCCATAATGACTATGCCTCCACCTTTGTCTGCAGGGCATATTTCTAAGCAAGTGGTTTCTCGTAGTTCTTGAGCAGAGGTTACTCTCTGAAAGAGATTGTAGTTACGATTTTTGAAATCCACTCAGGAAGACATAGTTTCGCTAGACCTTAGTTTTCTGAATGAAATGATTACTTAGAAACAGTGGATCAGCCTCACAAAATAATGACATTAGAGTTTTATTTACTTTCTCCAGTGATATAAATGTTGTTTGTGATATAATTAGAAAGAATTGGCCACTTTTGTTAGCTGATAACGACCTTAAAAAGTCTTGACTCCTGTACCTAAATTTTCATTTAGAAACAATATGTCCTTGAATGTCAACTGTGCTATCAACACTTTACATTTATAGGCATTTGAATCAGTACATAGTGGGACTTTTCCTTGTAGGTCCTGTAGCACCTGCAAATTTATATTAATTAGTCCTTGCATTGAACATCTTATTATTGGGCACAATATAGAGCTTGATTTCTTTGACAATTGTAGAAGTAAGAACCTAGTCTATTATGTGCAGAATGTTTTGCATAGGTAAAATGAATTGGATGTTAAAAAAGACAATACTTGAACAATATAATGACATTAAGAATGAAAGGCTTAATAGTGCCTTGGTGAAACATGCAATGGAAAATTGTAGGGTACACTATTACAAATTTTTAGTATTAGAACTATTTGAAGATGGTATTAAAGGTGGGGATTTAAATAATAAAACTGGAAAGAAAGAACTTAAATGAATCCTAGAATTGCTGGCTGATAAGCCTCTGGGCCTGAATGATTGTGTATCCCTTAAATCTGTACTTAAATCACTCTCATTATTTCACTGAAATTGTAGATCCTTTTTATGAGTAGAAGAGAGGTATGCCTTTATATGACACTTTGAATGGCATCCAAGCTCTACCCCACTGTTAGATTAAGTCTTTAGTTTTGTGTTTTCTTGAATGGCAGAGGGGTGTGCATACATATCCTATCCTGATTGGTGGTTAGAATTTTACTTTTTAATCATATGATTTTAAGTTGTGTTGCAATTCATTACTTTGTTTGTATTGATGGCATTTAAACTAATCTTTTTTGAATGTTTTATATAGTCTGGTGAAGTAGTTTTATACTATGAAAGTGCTTACCATTCTGAATAAATACACATCTGTTATTCAACCACTGGTGGTCGTTTTTTCCTGGATTTTCATTCATTTAATTGCATCTGTGTCTGCAAAAAAGGACCTAGTCAGCCGCTCTAATTCAGAAGTTTTAATGCTGCCCACTGACCTCAAAGACCAGTAGGATAACACTACCAAGGGGACCTTAGAAAGTCTTTTGGATGAAGATGCAGAACCCATATGCTGTATTTCAGCTGGAACATCTGGGGACTGGTAGAGAGTCTAGTGACTGCTCCAATGGGGTAGATGGCAAAAAGCGGGAGACTGACCTACCTGAAGGGGCGCCTTTGATCATGAAGGGTCTTGGGAATCTTTGAACCAGAACCTTGCTAGTCTTTGGAAATTATGGGGTTCATCTCCGAGTAGCTGGGATTGATATGGGCACCAGGTAGGCTAGGGGACCAGAATGTGCTGGGACCTTTGGGTCTGGTGAGCCTAAGACAGCAAGAATAGGAGCAGAAGTTGAAGAGGATCTCTTCCAATCCCCTTTGGAGGGTCTGGAATCCTGCTGTTGGGGCTTCTTGAACCTGGGTTTTCTCAGCTGAGGGAGAAGCTACACCAGAAACAGAAGGAGAAGGGAAGCAAACTTGGACCTCTACTCATTAATTGCCCTGGTTCCAAACCCCTCAAAAATGGAGCATCCTGAATCCAGATGCACCACTCCCTAACAGTAGATGCACTTAAGGTGTGCATCCTGGGGCAGCAGCTTGCATTCGTAGAACATGCTCTTTTTAAAACCTTTGTCTATAACTACAAAAAAGTAGACTAACAAACCACAGCAGCAAACTATCAGATAGAAAACACTAACTGAGCCTGGGGTGGGGGGTGGTGAGTGAGCCCAAAGGAAAGACCAAGAGAACAAGAATAAAACTACTTACCTAACTACCAAAGAATAACATAGAACTACAAAAAATACAAAAGGGGTAAGGGAACAGCAAACTCTCACCACTAACACTACACTAAAGTCCCCAAATATTGAGCTGCTGACCTGAATGGTGACAAACTAGATCTGAGGATTATTGAGGAGCAGAGAGTTACGGGTAGGGGAGGTAGTGCTAAGTGGGCTAAATACTTTGAAATTCGCCAGTGTCAGATCCAAATCGGATCTGAAGTCCCACAGGTTGAAGCCAGGCAGAACAGACAACCTTGCATCTAATGTTCATGCTTGCATATGTGTGTGTGTGTGTGTGTGTGTGTGTGTGTGTGTGTGTGTGTGTGTGTGTGTGTGTGTGTATGTGTGCAGACATTAAATACTCACATAACTTATATTTTTTATATAAAATCCTTCCTCCAACAACAGTTAAGTATGCCACAGCAAGTTTGAACTATTAGGTGAAAGAACTATTTTACATGTAAAATAAAACAACCAAAAACAAATATAAAACAGTTTAATAGCTCATTCTCTAGATGAAGTAATGCTCTCCAGGATGGGCATTAACAGGGATTTATCACCTTTCCAGAAGTTGTAAGATCCTTTGCCTGTGGCATCAAGACTCATGCATTAATTTCCTGATTATCTCACCCTTTTGGGCATTGTTGCTTGCATATTATTTCTTCACCCCCTTGCTCCACCTTAATAATACATACTAACCCTAACACTGCCTCTAACCCTAAAATGCATCTTAAATTGTTTTATTTCCATCTTACATTTAAAATCTGCAACATCCAGTCCAAGAGCACCAGTTACTGCAGGTCCACATTCTGCTGTTAGTAGTCATCTTTGGATCTTTGGATTGATACTTCTGTTTCTGTTTTGCTTTTGGTGAGAGAAGGAGCACAGAGACATTATTTCCTGGACGGTGCTTATCACCAGAAAGCCTGATAACTGCTTCATATGCGCCAGCTTGGAATATGTACTTATATTTTGCTCCTTCTTAGGACATTAATTCCTGACTGTGTCTGACTGGGTAGTAAGTGTCTGTGTTGGACCTTTCTGATTGATCTGGTTGCTCTTCAAGACATCTACCAGCAAAGGATGCAACAAGTCTACAGACTCCTGCATCATCTGAGACAAGACTGTTAATCTCCAAAGAGCCTGTGGCCTGCTTCTCATAATGGGATTGGTGCTACTGGCTTCTGGTGAGAGAAGAAACAAAGGGTTATTGTATCTCAGCAGGATGCAGCTGTGGTGAGACCAGCACTAGTAGTAGCCAGGCCGTAGCCATCATGTGCATCCCACTTTCATCATTCTTAATAAGCTAATTCTTTACGTACTGCTTGATTAGCTACTGTCCAACATACCTTCAGATAAATACTTCATCCATAAATCATCAGGGTCTATTTTAATAATTTCCCCTCAAGTGTGTGGTAGTGTACAGATGCAGACACCCTGAGCTGGCATTTTTCCTGTAAAAGCACCCTTAAAATTTCATCAATAGGGCATCTAGTTTGCAATGACAAGCACTGCCCCCAGAGTTGCAAATCAGATACTCCTGACATTACTTTATATAATCACTACAAGCATCTAATCAATAAAAAAGGGCCTGTTGTCATGGATATGAACTTCCCCACCGTCTCCATTGCCAGCCTGCTTGTTATTGATATCCTGAGGCCATGTAGAAATTGCCTCATGTTTACAGACAGTCAGCTAATTCTCAAACAAACTAATAAGGCATGGCAGAGATGTAGTTACACAATGCCACTAGAGGCAAAATTCTGACATAAAAGCACTCCTAATGTCAATCAAGTTGTCAATAGTACACATGCTGCACCCATCACACACAGACACATAGACCCACATATGCTGAGGCACTTAAATGTAACCTTCCTAAACTCCAAAGACCTCCTAGATGAAGTACACATAACAAACATTCTCAGCAGTCCTAAATGCACTCTTCCAAAACAACATGCACATCATCACATACAGTCACATCTCATGGAGCCTCTACGTCTAAGCCCATAAGGCAAGCCACCACACAATCCAACATTGTGGTCATTGCAGACTCCATCATGAGACACACTGATGTCTTTATCACCAGGCTCAGTAAGGCGAAAGTCACAGTCAGTTACTCATAAGGGGCTAGGATCTGCCACATTACACATGCACTCACATTACTGGACCACAAGTACCAGTGTGAATTAATCATAATCCATGTGGGTGTAAATGATCTGAGACATACTTCCCTAGACTATATGAAGAAAGATATCATGGAGCTGTCAGAATACATATCTCAGGCTGGTATGAGTCTAACATTGGGCAGCATTTTACCTTCTCCAATGATGATGCCACAATCTGAACAGAAGATGACTAACTTTAATAATTGGCTTAGTTTCTGGTGTATTTATCAGCATGGAAAGAGATGGCCAATAGGCCATGCTGCTTTGCCAGGGATGGTCTGCACCTCTCCCCTCTAGGCTTTGTAATATTGGCTAAAGCATTGTCTTCCCCCACAGTGCCTTTTTAGGCAATGCCAAACTGAAATTACTTCCGACATAGACAGTCAAAACCAAGAAAATCTAAAGGTGTTACTGCTCAAAGCTAGTAGTCTAAACAAGAAACGCCGCTTCCTAAAAACCCTCCTTACCCTAGAGAATGATGACATCTATGCAGTCACTGAGACTTGGTTTAACGCCATGGACAGCTCGCCAGCAGTAAGAGGCTATAATGCCTTCCACACATTTAGACCAGCTACTACACAGACAGGGACTAAAGGTGGAGGTGTCTCAATTTACATCTAAAATAAATATACCTCAAGGCTGATCAAACAGGACAGTGCACTTGAGCTGCTTCTCCGTGTTCATATCACCATAGGCAAAATCTCATTCCACTTCCTTGCAAGCTATAGGTCCTTTGATATAACCCATGCTAATAAACACTCACAGTCCAACCCAATACCATATTTGTGGACAAATTTAATTACCCAACTATTAACTGAAAATCGTATACTACACCAAATGTGCAGGCACAGAGATTCCTGGACTTTGTAAATGCAGACTCCCTGGACCAGATCGTCAATAAGCTGACAAGGGGCACAAACATACTGGATATGGTCCTCAGTAATATGGGAGAGTGCTACATACCCCCTCCCCCAGTGTAATAACTTCTCTGGTAAGGTCAGACCACAAAATGATCTCCTTTGAGGTAAAACTAAAACCAGGAAGCCCACCTAACTCTAGAATGCTCAGTAAGTACTCTAACGCTAACTTCCTACTGTTACCTGGCATAATTTCAAGCCCCCATAAACTCTGAGATCACAGCTACCTACACAGAACTGTTCAAAGAAACCCTATACACACATTTTAATAGCTGCATAGCGGCAGCTGTACCCACCAGGAAGAAGTACATAACTAACTCAAAAAACAAGCCACCTTTCTGGAATCACATCAATAGCTCTATAACAGAAGGAAGAAAATCATGGCAAAAATTAGGAGTTGTAGCACCTAGTAGGATAAAAGCACTCTAATTAAACTAAACAAACAACTCACAGGACAAATAAAGTCTGCCAAAGCCAAATTGAGTTAAATTTGGCTTCCAGACCAAGGACAACCACAAGGCATTCTTTAACAATGTCTGCAACTCAGAGCAATACACAGTTGTGTGCAGAGCTTGGTGTTAATGGAGCCACCAATACTGAGCCAGAAAATATAGCAAACCTACTGGCAACCAAATGCAGCTCTTACTTTACACCTCTCCCCCCTTAATCTCCCATCAGGATATACCATCAAATATAACTTCCTCTCCTATCACTAGGGAACAGATCCTCAATGCTCTCGCTAAGGCCAAGAATGCTGCAATGATGGACCCAGACAATATCCCAGGATGCCCTCTAAACAGCATGAAACATGACCTATCAGGGCCACTAGAATTGCTATTTAACTGTAGCCTCCAAACAGGCTTTGTGCTTCCAGAATGGAGAACAGCAACAGTGATTCCTCTGCACAAAGGGCAGCCTTCTACAGATTTCTACAGGCCTGGAACCTACAGACCCATAAGTTTCATGGCAAAGCCGTGGATAGAATTATCATGGAAATAATCAATAATTGCATACAAAACCCTCAAAAACGAGATCCAACCCAATTTGTTTTTTCAAGGGAGTTCATGCCTACTGAACCTGGCCACCAAACCAATGGATGAGGACAAAATGGTTCATACAGCCTACCTTGACCTGTCCAAGGCATTTGACACAATAACCCACTTGGACATTGTTGATAGACTCAAGAGGTTAGGTATAAACCCTTATGTCACCTGGCAGATAGCCAGCCGGCTCACAGACAGGACCCTGGACATTAGACTTGGGGAGTCCACCTCTGCAAAGAGGCCAGTCACAAACAGAGTCTATTATGAGTTGGTCCTGGTACTCCTCCCTTTTGACATTTACTTCTCTGAAGTGAAGGCCAGTATCAAGGGCCTCAGGCTGACCAAATCTGCAGATGATTGTAAATTAGGAGCAGCCACAGAATCCCTCACTGACACTAATCCTCTCCAGGAAGGGGTGGCACAAACACATAATTGGTGTCACAGCCGTGGACTAAAGCGAAATGCCAAGAAATGCATAACAGCATCCTTTGGGAAGTCAACCTCCTCTGGTAACTTTCATATTGATAACACAACCCTAAGGGTCGGCCCAGGAGTCAGGGACTTGTGGACACACGTAGTAATCTAGCCTTTGACTATCACATGTCTACAGTAATGAGGAAATCATTCTGCGTTGTGCTACTTGTAAACAAAGGTATGGCATCTTGGTCCAAGAAGGTCATTGTTCCTCTGTATTCAGCATTCATCAGACCTATCATAGAGTACAATGCCTCATTTTTATATACCTAACCAGGCATATCCAACAAATGGAACGTCCGCTGAGGTTAATCACTAAAAGAATACAGGGTGTAAGTAACATGTTCTATGCAGACTGCCTTGATGCTCTATCCCTGTATTCTGTTTTCTACAGGCTGTTAACATAAGATCTATGTTTGGTATAGAAGGCCTTGTCAGACCTCACCCTAATGGACCTCCTGCATATCCGCAAAATGAACAGCACCAGAATTAGCACCAGAATTAGCCATTCTAAAGACTTAAATCTTACCCGTGATATAAATAAGACCTGCTGGGGAAACAGGTATGTATCCCAGAGACATACCTTATCTGGAACAGACTCCCATCCATGTGAAGCAGAGTTCCTCCCCAAACCAATTCAAGTGTAATTTGTACAATTGGATGGAGAACAGGGAATTCATCCCTGGTTTAGTACCTCAGTCTCTAATGGACACAAGCAGCCTATGAATGGTGCAGCTCCAAGGCTCCTGCTTGTAAATGGTTCATTTTTTAAGCCCCTGCTAACAGTAATCTAGGGTATCAGGACTTGTCAGAGATCTGAGATGTGTGGCTAGGCTTAAAATTGCCTTTGTGGTCCAGTACACACCTACAAACTATGAAACCCTTACCATAACACTACCACTACACAAGACAGTTCTGACACTCACCATGTTCATGCACACAGGCACACACACACACACACACACACACACACACACACACACACACACACATGCGCACACATGCATATACTAAAAATAAATCCCCTAACCTAACCCTAAACTCCCCTTCGCACACACACATCACACTCACAACACACGCTTACACACTAAACCTCTAACCAACACAGTTAAGCATAAATGCTTACCTGCCCTTCCACCATACCGCAATACCAGAAGTGCGAATTTCAAACTCCCGATAGTCGGGATTTTGAAATTCGTGCTTCTGGTCTTTTGGTAGTTTGGGGTTTCGGCTATATGATCTCGAATGTTTGAAATTCGGTATTTCAAACTTTCGAGATTATGTAGTGTTCCCATATATATATATATATATATATATATATATATATATATATATATATATATATATATATGCGTGTGTGTGTGTGTGTGTGTGTGGGGGTTGGAGTACCGATCAAAAATAACTTCCCTTGAACTCTTTCTTTTGATGTAGAAAAGCAGAATAAGTCAAAAGATTGAGTTCTATAAAACAGCACAAATTTTTCTTTTTACTTTTTTTTTGCAAGGGGGGGGGGAAGCCCCTGCATCCCCCACACCACTGCTAAATCATATATAGTAACTCCGAGATCACACAGTACTGGAGAAAGGGGAGAAGTACCTTAACCTGGTATTCTATGATTTTGCTCAAAACAATAGACTCCAAGTACTCTCCTTTTGAAGCTCATATTATTCTGTCATTTGGATTAGAATAACAACCACTCAATAAAAGTGCATTTCAACCACAATACAGGGAACTGTATATATATATATATATATATATATATATATATATATATATATATATATATATATATATATATATATATATATATGTATATCTAGTTAAGTACAAATAAAAGTTACTCTTTGCTTTCATTGTATGTTGTAAATATCAGAGACAAGTTAGGTCATCTTAAA
Organism: Protopterus annectens; assembly: GCF_019279795.1. Classification (NCBI taxonomy): domain Eukaryota; kingdom Metazoa; phylum Chordata; order Ceratodontiformes; family Protopteridae; genus Protopterus; species Protopterus annectens. The sequence goes on from NC_056745.1 coordinate 152,216,605, forward strand.
TTAGTTTAACTGCATCTTACTGATTAAAATTACTGAAGTATTACAGTTTCTGTGGGAAGCTCTTCATATGAATGAAAAATTAAAATTTATTAGAACTGCAGGCTCTCGTTTGAAATGTCAGTCAGTGACAAGCAAGAAAGAATTTGCCTCTCGGGTTATATCCATGGTGCATTTTCAAATCAGGCATTCTTGCTTTTCTGATGCTGAGGATAAAGAATATGTTCCTTTATATACAAAGTGCTATGCAAATACATAACTTTCATTTTTATTTCATATCAGCTGGGAATGCTTATACAAATAACAGATGATCAACTGCCCATCACTGTTAACAATTGCATTAATGATGCCTTAGCTGTATTTTTATTTTAAAAGTGAATTATTTGACTTCTCCAAACCCTTATCATCTCTTGCGTTTGGTGCTCACATATTATTAGTATAATCATGTAACAATTAAAGGGATAAATCTGAAAGGGGTGCCTCTGAGGCAAATGTGCCATTATTTCTGGTTCTATTTATATAATATTTGATCAGGACAAACATTTTGATTCTATAAATGGGTTATGGAATGGTATTCTATCACAGATCTCTAATATGGTCTGATTTGCAAAGCTAGACATAACATGCATCACTGTTTTGTTTTTAGTTTTAGTTAAAGTGAGAGATGCATTTGTGTCAGACATGAGCTTATACAACAGGTTAATGGCAAAGGGGTGGTAAAAGGGTGACCTTAGAAAGAACAGCAACTGTCGACCCACAACAACAACAACAATAATAATAATAACAACAATATTATTATTGTTGTTATTATTATAAGGTTCAGCAGTGTCTAACACAATTGCACCAAAGAAAAGGTTAAAAGCTGTAAGACTCTGTGGCATTTGTAAATGTCTCTAGTTGACTAAGGTAGTCAAGCTTCTGATAGTATTTGGAAAAACACACAGCTGTAAAGCTGTGCAACAGAAACACTAAATTTATTTATTATTATTATTATTATTATTATTTATTTATTGACATTTGTTAACCGGGAATGTCTACTGGGCCAGTGACCCATTTTCATTGGAGGCCCGGGGAGAAAAGCTCCATACAATCACAGAAATGTTTACATAACATCAGCTTTACTTTGAAAGTCAAGAAAGTTTTTACACAATACACATTCAAGTAGATATACAAGACAAATACATATTTAGAGGTATACAATACAAGAAAAATAAACCCAGTGTGTTAGATTTTTAGTAATTTTGGTTGTATATTCTCATAAGTAAGAATATTGTTTAATCAATTCTGTTTATTCAGCCTCAGAAATAAAGAAAGCAAGAGAGATTGGATACAAAAAACAGACAGTGTAAATTGCAACTATATTAAGTTAGTAAAAGTATTGTAGTGTATAGTGGCAAAAAAATTTAACTAAAACTAAAACTGAACTTTAGTGTCAATAACCCTTGACCTTATGATAGCAATTTACAGGCAGATTCTAAAGGCAAAAGATAATGTAGAAGGTATCTTTTATGGCACATAAACTAAGGATATCAAAAGGATGATAAATATTTCCTAATGATCAGAAGAGTATTGGAAATATAGAAAATATTTGTCCCCTGAGAGAGATGGTGTTCAAAGACTGGAATCACTATGGATAGAAATGTACAGCCCCTAGAGACTGTATAACCCCAGGTTCAGTGATGGTCCTAGCTGAACATGGGCAGTAAAACTGGTTAAGCCTGTAGACACCAAAGTCTGGTTTTGTTTAAATGTATGATATAGAAATAACAGGTGGTTTATGGGTAGGTGCACTGCATAATGGGGTCCAGCATTCAGCATTCTGTTATCCAAGAGCAGCTGCAAGAAACAGGTCCTATATTTTCTTATATGAGTTTGTCATTGTCAGTAAAAATAACGAGAATAAACCAGAGACTGAGACTCTGCTAGAGTACTGGAAGATGCTGTTACAGGAGCTGAGAGAGTATACAAAGTTTCTTCTGGTCCTACACCAGTCAGGAATTAATCGAAAGCAGATAATAGAAACTACTCATGTGGCAAGCTCTGTCATTTTCTGAAAGCATGATGCATATTAAGACACTGAATCATATTCTGAAGCAAATTATGTGATCTCTAAATCAGTCTAGAGTCTTGTTTCCAGTGTGTTTCATTGCCCCCAGGATAATGAACAGTGCATTTAAAATATTCTTCAGTATGTAGTGGTTTAATTATTGAACGTGTATTCTATTTCTTTTTCAGATTATTTTTGCTCTTTTATTGTTTGGAGCAATAGTCCAGAATATGCAAGTTTTTTGCTGTTTAATATACAAATCCTGCTACTTCTTTCTTGGGCTATTCATATTTTTGCAGTTTGTACACTTTACTGTGATTTTTTTCATATTTAATCTAATGACATTTGGTGAAACAATGAAAGCCATTCTATCTGCTGAGGTACATAGTGAAATGAGGCAGCAGAAAAGAAAAACTGTTATTATGCCAAATTCAAAATGGAATATATGTATTTTACAAATTATACATTTTATTTGAGTATATGTGAGTTAAACAGGTTTGGGGAAGCCATTCTTTAATCTGTGTAAATATGCAGAGTGTGGCTTTATTATGAATGTCATTACTCTATTATGTTGATGGAAATATTTGCTTCTGTGTAACATCTTAGAGAAGGCCTGTTTCAGACTGATTTTGCAAAGTTGCTTACATTAGGTCATAGTTTTATAGGTTCATAGTTACCTACTTGGCTATTAAGCCATGACAGTCTTTAGAAGCATATCCATACATTCCTATAAAGTTTTAGCATTATATTTTAATATATTTTAAGTATGAATAATCCAGAGATGAACTTCTGCCTCAACATTTACATGTTGCTCCTCACCGTGAGAGTGATAAACATGGGATGAATTTGCACTAACCCATCTATTCCTCAAGATTAAATTTTGAGTAGTGTAAGACAGGTTCTTTATTCATGTGGATAGAAGACAGTTCTAAAGAAATGATGTTCTCTGTTATACTTATCTACCCCTCTAACATGTTGTATTTATGCTGAAAAAGAGATTGATTCTCTTAAGCAGGTGTTTATGCCCTCATTGGACTTGCGAATGTGCAGTAGGTGTGGAGGACAGGGTCTCTTGACACTTTGTATGTGAGACAGCGATCCTCTGTCAGTAACCTGAATGATACCATAAAGAGGGACAAGGCTTTCCGATAATCTGCATAGTTTTAATGGTTTAGGCTATTGATTTTTTTAAGTGAGCATTCGAGTTGTATCAAACGTTTGGACAGATACAAATTGAAGCAGTTATAGGGTGGTGCAGTGATGCAGCGGTTAGCGTTGTCACCTCACAGGAAGAGATTCTCCCGTTTGATTCTTGGCTGGGGTGCTTTATGTGTGGAGTCTACACGTTCTCACTGGGTTCGTGTGGATTCCCTCTGGGTGCTCCAGTCTCCTTCCACATTCCAAAGGCATGCGTCTAGAGTGTTTCTCCTCAGGCCTCTGCTGAAAATGGGCTCTGTCCCAGTTAGACTTTTCCGGTAAACAAATGTAAAATAAAATTAATAAATAAATTATACTGAATCACTGACTGGATGAGTGCAGAATACAGTGGAATTATCACATCCCTGAACTTGGACACCATACCTTTAGTAAAAAGCTGTGCAATGAAAAATGACTTTATTACAATAGTTGATATGTGATGATCAAAGGACAGTTCATTGTCTGTATACATTCCCAGGCCCCCTAACTACTGGATCAATTTTTGGGGTGTGTTGTGAATGGGATAGTTAGAATGGATGTCTTGCTTGCTGAAGGATACCATTGTATATTTTCTGGAATTTAGTTTTAGTCCATGTTTTGACACCAACTATTGGTTTGGGAAAGGCCCACTTAGAGGATCTTGGTGTCCCCTGGGGATTTTATGGTGGTACTGAGTTTATAGTTATCTGCAGACATGATCAGCCATAAACCCTTAACAATAGCTTTGACCTTAGAGAAGTAAATGCCAAAGAGGAGTAGTCCAAGGACTGAACTGTAGGCTACAAAGCTAGTGAGAGGTCTTATAGAGGAACTAGAGATGCCCACCCTAATTTCATGGGTTCTGTTTGTGAGCCAAATTGCTATCTGTTGAGTTACACAGAGATTAACATTTAGTTTTTTTTTTTTTTTTTTTTACTTTCTCCAGGTCTTTTGGGTTTCTATTACCATGGCTGGAATGAACCCCATTCCTAAGTCAAAGTACAATTAAAGTTCATGAAATTAGCATTGTTTCAATCTTTGATTTCAGCCAGAAGTGCTGTCCGCAGCACCCGTAATGTGCCCTGTAATGACTCCTTCTGCAATTCGTATGGAGTTACATGTATTGGTAACATATTTAAATATGATTATAAGACTCATTGCTCCTACTGCTATTGGAACTGTCTGGGTATCTTTCTTCCACATTGCTTTCTTTATTGCCTACAAATCCTGATATTTTATGACTGTGTCTCTCTGTATGCAAGGCACTGAAGTCACTGGGTTAAGCGATTTCAATGATCAATGCTACTTTTGTCTTCTTTTCATGGACTACTACATAATGTTTACACAATCCACAATGCAACAGTCTTGCCACCTTATTATGCATTTCAGTATACAGTTCTTCTGCCATTAGTATGTCACAACCAGCAAAGAGGTATGTGACTGTTTCCACTCTCACATGTTCAATAGACTTTGTAAACCAATCTGTACATAGACCACTATCTTGGGCTGCCAATGTTAACCTTTCATCTTTTGGCTTGAATTTGCCTCTCCTTAACCATTCCTGCATTTCATCCTGATAAACATGAGGTTCTTCCAGACATTTTCTATAGTTGCAGCTATATTTATTTATTTTCCACATTCCTTGCCTTCTCATTTGATCCTTCACCTTATATTCTTTCTTTTGTTTTTTGGCACATTCAGTTGCTGCCTGATTTTTATCTGCTTCTGGTTTGATTTCCATTCCTGCTTGACATCAATATGCTTCTGCTACACTAAGCAGGGAAGTCATCTTCAATTTTTTCTCCTCATGTTTCAAAGCTTTCAGTATGTTTGGGTCCTGTGAGGTCAGCAAATATGTGTGGAGTCCTATAACTGCAGATATATACATGTAATCATTTTCAAGGAGGCCCATACCTTCTTCGGAATGGGGAATATATAGTCTTGTTGTACACTGATTTTTATAAATCATTTGGTGAGCATGAAACATCCTTCTTATTTTCCTATCTAATCAATCCAACATGTTTTGGGAGCAGTCAATCACTCCAAAACTGTAATTTAGGACAGGAAGAGCAAATTGGTTTACCTAGATGTCAGTGTTGTTTTCAGGATTAATTTAAGTCTTCTAAAATATTCCTTATTCATCTTTATTTGCATTTGTTCATGTTTTATTGTTGACCCCACATCGGTTCCCAAATATTTATACACTCCCTCTTGCTCAAGTTCTTTTATATCACATTCCTGTCCCAAACTGATGTTTTCTTGGTGCTGCAGCTTTCCTGCTTTAAAGGTTGTTTTTGCACATTTATCAAGGCCGAATTACATTCTTGTATCATCTGAAAATGTTTTGACAACTTGCAGTTGTGCTTTCAATTCCTCATCTGATGAGCTGTACAGTTTTAAATCATCGACAGAGAAGATGAGAAGTCTTTACACTTTTGTTGCTTTCTAGGAGTCAAATTGTAGCCCTGACCTAATCTGTTAAGTAGACAGCTTAATGGGTTAAGAGCAAGGCAGAATAGCAGAGGTGACAGGGAGTCACCCTGAATATCCCCCTTTGGATTTTTATCCATGGAATAATAATATGTCCTTTAGAATGGCTTAATTGCAAAGTGGTCTGCCATTGTTTCATGGTCACTGTAATGTAGTTAATCAGTGTAGGAAGTATCGTATACATTTTTAAGCACTTTTTTATCCATGAATGTGGGACATTTTCAAATGCTTTTTCATAGTCAATCAATGCCATACTTAGATTCTTCCCCTGTTTACAGTTCTCCATTATGACTTTATTTAGCAGCAGATGATCCTTTGTTCCAAATGACTTTCTTTTATTGCCCTTTTGTTCTACTGCCATGATTGAGTTTTCTTCTAAATGACTAAAAACTCTGTTGACATCAGTTCTAGTTTATACGTAGTTGGAAGGCAAGTTATTGGTCTATAATTTTTAGGGTAGCTTGTAGGTTCACTCTTAAGTAGGAACACTATTTTTGCTGTTGATGACCAGGTTGTTGTCTGTTCAGAGTGTGCATATAAATAGTTCTTACTCATGGCTAAATCTTGGTGCAAAAATGTTATTAACTAGAGGTTAGGTATTGCATCTTGACCTGGTGTTTTCCAATTAGAGGCTTTTCTTAACTTTGTTTTAATCTCTCTGGCTGTTACTACATCCCATTTCATAACCTGTACCTTTGAACTTCTTGTACTTCCTTTTACTTCTGCTATCCATTTAGCATATTTG
>NC_056745.1:152228059-152245559 GCF_019279795.1 Protopterus annectens
ACAGTTATAATAACCAAATAGAACAGGAAGTTTTTGCATTTCAGAGATCAGAACACATTAAGAAAAGTAACAGTGAACATAATATTGCTTAAGTGTATATAGAACTGCAGCAACTAAACAAAGACTCCGTTTAGAAAAAGGATGCCAAAGTATCAATAGTAGATCCAAACTGGAGTCACCACACAGGAAAATCAAGTAAAAAACGTCCTTTATTTTTCCATAAAAACACACAAGCGCTTTCATGTAGGTGTACTACGCTTCATCTGATGAATCTACTATTGATAATATTGCTTAAGAAAGCTAAAACAGTTATAATACTGTAAGAGTTATGTACAATAGTTCACAACAGGTTCAAGGATATAAGCAATAAGTTGATTAGAGTTTAAATATTATCAGTCATAATACAAGATTAAGTATTTAAATGTTTGGAACTTTGGTTAGAAGAGGAAGAAACAGGGGTGAAGATGGTTGTTAGTCAGGGTTACTACAAGGGCATAGCCAGTGCATTTGGAGGTGTTTTTTCAGTTTTTGTTTAAAGAGTGGCAAGGATGTAATTAGTGTTAGTTCATTGGGTAACAGGTTCCATTTTTTTCCTGCTGTATTTGTAAACAGAGAGTCACCAGCTGTATTATTAGACTTTGCTAGGCTAGCAAGGAGTTTGTTAGAAGAACGTAAGGAGTTCAGATTATTATATGGGATTAAGAGTTTTGAGAGTATAGGGGTATTATTGGGTTGGTATAATATTTTGTGGGCCATTGTGAGTTGGGGGATTATCAGATGGTTTTGGAATTCCAGCCAGTCTAGTTGCCTTAGATTAGAACAGTGGTGAGTTCTGAAGGGATTGCCAGTAGCAAATCTGGCAATATTATTGTAGGAAGTTGCTAATTTGTTGAGGTTAGTTTTCTTGAGGTTGGTAAATATAGGTGAGGCATACAGAAGGGGTGAGATAAGATGGGAGTGAACGATCTTGGCTCTGGCTGTTGTGGATAAAAATGGTTTTATTCTATATAATGATCCTATTTTTCTGTTGATTATTTTAATGGTGTTGTTTATATGGTGATCAAATGTGAGGTTATTGTCAGTGGTTATTCCTAATAGTTTGGTGGTAAAGTCAGGGTAAATGACAGTGCCATTGTTTGAAGAGACTGAGAAGTCTAAGGGGGTGGACCTAGTAGTGGGTGTAAAGAGAAGGAGTTTTGTTTTTTTGGCATTAAGAAGGAGGCAACGTTTAGTAAACCATGTTTCTACAGTGTTGAAAACATTTTGAGTAAGAGAATATAGTTCAGATGGAGAGGTTGCTGAGCATATTAGTGTGGAGTCGTCTGCATATTGAATACAGGTGGCTTGAGGAATTGCTACATGGAGATCATTAATGAATAAAGAGAAAAGAAGTGGACCAAGAATGGAGCCCTGAGGGACCCCAATAGTGACAGGTAAAAAGGATGAAATTTGATTTTCCCAGAGAACTGCCTGTTGCCTATTGCTGAGGTATGATCTAAACCATTTAATAGCCAGAGAATCAAAGGAGAGAGAGATTCAAGAATATTGATTAGGAGGGTATGGTTAACCGTGTCGAAAGCTTTAGAGAGGTCGATGAAGAGTGCAGATGAGAGGATGTTTTTGTTGCGGTTTCTATTGATGGTATCTGTGAAGGATAGCAGGGCAGTAGTGGTACTATGTGATGGCCTAAAGCCATGCTGACAGCTTGCTATTAAGTTATATATAGAGAGATGATGTAAAAGTTGTTGGTGAATGCATTTCTCCAAAATTTTCGCTAAGGGTGATAAGAGAGCAATTGGCCGATAGTTAGAGTACTCATTAGAGTTCCCACCTTTATGTAAGGGGATAATATGGGAGATTTTCCAAATATCTGGGACAGTTCCTTCTTGGATTGTCCTATTTATAAGTATAGATATAGGGTAGGCAATTACTTTGGCTGCTTTTTGGAGATATTGGGACGGAAGTTTGTCAGCGGATGGAGTACATGGCTTGAGTTTATGAATAAATTTATAGATGAGAGAAGTAGAGATGGGTTGTAGTTTGAAGTTAGAGGAAGAGTGTGATAAGTTGATGGGAAGGCTGGAGTTTTCAGAGATAAGTTGCCTAGCTAGAGATTGTATAGTCTCAGTGAAGAAAGAGTTAAATGTACTGGCAGTTTGATGTGGAGTGTTTGGATCTGCATCAAGTGGGGTGGGTGTTCGGGAGTTACCTGGGGAAAGGAGCTTATTTATGCAAGACCAGAACTTTTGAGGATTATTTTGATGACTTTGTTGAAGTTTACAGTAGTAGTTTTTTTTGTCTGTAAGTATTGCCTTTTTTGTACTATTTCTAAGCTGCCTAAAATGGAGATGATCAGAGCTATTTCTATTAGATCTCCATTTGGCCCAGACTTTGTTCCTAAGTAGAATTTGATTTCTAGTTTCATTCGAGAGCCATGGGGCTGGGTTGGACTTCATTCTGATGGAACGTGTAGGAGCATGCTTATCAAGGATAGATAAGAAAGTAGTGTTAAAATACTTTACTGCCTCTTCAAGTGAAAGGGATTTTAAAGGGTTCCAGTTGCATGCTCTGAGCTCAGTTTGAAATAATTCTGCGTTAAAGTGTTTGGTAGAGCGTGCTATCCTAAAGGTGGGGGGGTTTGGAAAGTCTTTCTTTTCTCTTGTGATGTAGGTCAAAGAATGATCACTTACATCATCTGGCAGGGTTCCTACTTTGTAAGTTTGTTTCACTTTATTTATGAGTATCCAGTCTAAGGTACTCTCTTTTTTATTAGGTTTGTTAATTCTTGTTGTAGAAGTTATGGTTTGGGTAAAGCCATGGAGGTTGATATGAAAGGTAGGATTTTCAGCACTTTTCCAGTCAATGTTAATGTCGCCTAGTATTATTGTTTCTTGGGGGTAAGTAGAAGACACCCAGCTAAGAAAAGCCTCTAATGTAGTTATATTATTGCCAGATGGTATATAAATACAGATAATGTATAAAGATTTGTTAGCGTTAATTTGGAGCTTAGTTATGAGGACTTCTGCGTTGCTATCCTGGGTTGCATAAGATGGTAGGGTAGAGATGTGAAGTCCATTTTTAAATAGAATTGCTACTCCACCACCTTTACATTTTGTTCAGTCTAGTCTTACTATATTATATCCTTGGGGAATAATTTCATTGTCTTTTGTTTCTGGTTTTAACCAAGTCTCAGTGAGGCAGAGGATATCAAAGGAGTGAATAGCTAGGAGGGCATGAAGGTGAGGTACTTTATTATTGATGCTTTGGATATTCAGATGCCCTATTAGGAGAGAATTATTGAGTTTAGGGTGAGTTGTTTGGATAGTAGGGCTGGTAGGGCCAGGGTTGGGGTGGATGTCGCCATCTGTTAAGGAGGGGTTATTTGGTTTTGTTGCAGGATTGTTTCTAAGGTAAGTTTGAATTTTCAAGTTTTTGTCTGAGGGTAGGTTATGTTTAATGTGGGAGAGTCTGTGGTATTTATTTGACTGGAGGAAGTCAAATTTATGGTGACAAAACAAGAAAAGGCTCTATGGATGTTAATCATATCTAGATTAGACCACTGAGAACAGAGCAGGAGGGTAGTGGCAGCAGTAAACAGAATGCTGTATTCCCTGGGGGGATGAGAGGTAGTCCAGGATCAAAGAGACAATGTGTCTAATTTACAGGGCCTTGCAAGGCCACAGCTTAAGTATTGTACATGGCTCTGGAGACCATACATTGAAAAGGATGTCAAACAGATGGAAGGAATTCAGAGAAGAGCTACAGAAAGACCCCTGGGATGGAGGGGAAGAAATATGACCAGAACAGTTCTTTCTTAAGACCAAAAGAGAAAGGCTGATATATTATTAGTCCAAAAAGGCCTCTGCTATGAAATGTTGACATAATATTGGTCTACAAAGGCTTCTACTATGAAAATTGGACTCTCCATTGCTCATAATGCATGTCTTTGGTTGAACAATCATGAAAGCAGCCATTACATACAAAGTAATGGGGCAGCTCAAGTAAGTGTTTTTTTTTTTTTGCAGCACCCCGACCACCCCAAAAATATATACGTCACCCTTTTTGCTTGGTTTAATTTCTCCAAATCTTTTGTATTTCTAACATCATGATAGGAATGGACTCTGTTCCTAACCCAGGGTATAAATAAAGTTCATTAAATTAGTATTGTTTCAGACTTTGGTGTTAACGTAAAGTGCTCTTCACCCACAAACTGCCCAGAACTGACTCCTTCTGTGATTCATACTGAGTTACATGCATGGGTAGCATATCTAAATATAACTGTAGATTGTTTTTTTTTATTTGACCAATTGCTCCTGCTGCTACTAAACTGTCTGAGTACCTTTCTTACATATTGCTGCCATTTCTGCCTGCAGAACCTGACATTTTATAACTTTGTGTCTCTCTGTACATCAGGCACACTAGATGTAGCAATAGAGAAAGCCAAATTCATCAATAGAAAAAAGGAGCCCCAAAGATATTCAAAAAGAAATACAGGCAAAGGCACCCAGATGTAAAAAATTTCACAATACAAAAAATGAGATCACAATACACGATTAGTAAAGTAGAAGCAAAAAATAGAAGCTGAAGTTATGGAATACCTGCGAAGTGAAGGATTTGGTGTTCAAAGTCTGGTGTCTTTTGGCTTTTCCCGGTTAGGGGTCCCCACAGCGGAACTCCGGTCCGCTAATGATTGACAGTAGATTTTTACATGCCGAGTTGCCAGCCCTGATGCACAACCTTCAACGAAGGTACGCCCATTCATGCATGTCTCCACACAGAAGACGTCTTACTGTGAGGTGACAACGCTACCGCAGCACCACCACCGCAGATCTTGGTGTACAAAGTCTAAGACAGGTTATATCACAGCATAATGGAGCAATGAGTCCACCAAGTAAGGAGAAACAGGAGGAGCAGGAGACATTCGAAGAAGAAACACGGACATGGGAAAGAAAAGAGATTTAATATAGTGCAATATTTATGCAAAGGAGAAAGCAAAACTAACCAATAAAAATGAGCAGCAACAAAGATATTTGAAGAGAAATACAGACAAAGGCATCCAGATATGAAAAAGTTTACCGTACAAAAATAAGAAAACAAAGAGGGAAAGTAGAAAGGAGGATTAGTAATGGAGAAGTTAAAGAAAGAGAAACAGAGGTTATGGATTACCTGTGAAGTGAAACATAGGATTTAGTATAGAAAATCTAACTCTGGTAACACCACAGTAAGATAGAATAATGAACCTCCACATTGAGGAGAAACAAGTGGTGCCGGAAAAATCTGACCAGTTGCCATATGAAGATACTTTGGAGCCTTCAGTAGGAAACCAGTATAAAAGTTAAGTTGGAGTTACACAGCAAGGGAGAGAGCAGGAAACTGTGACAATTCTGATGCAGTCAATGTTGTGGAATGACAGGTCAGTGAGTTTCCATATGAAAGAGCAATGGATGACACAGGATGAAACAGAAGAGAATATGGAACTTTCTGATGTCTACAGGAAATAAAGAGCAAAGAATGTGCCCTTAGTTTAGAAGAAAATGATCTAAGGGAAGAATTGCTTGATTTAGCAGAGATGGATAGACATATTAAGATCAATGAAAGAAATAGACTACAGAAAGTCAGTAAGACCCAAAATGTTAGAAATTTGATAAAACAAATGAACACAGTAATCAGGACTGTTCATAGAAATTGCTACACCCAGTGACTACAGCATCTTACATACAGAGAGACACAAAGTCATAAAATGCCAGGATAAACAGGCAGAAGCAAGGCCAATGTGGAAGAAGGTTACCCAGACAGTTTCAATAGTAGTAGGAGCAATGGGTCTTATGCAAAAGAACTTACAATCATACTTAGATATGTTACCAATATGTTTAACTCTGTATGAATTGCAGAAGGAGTCATTTCTGGGCATATTGTGGGTGCTGCAAATAGCATGTCTGGCTAACATCAAAGGTTGAAATAATGCTAATTTCATGAACTTTAGTTATACTTTGACTTACGAATGAGGTCCATTCCTGTCATGGTATTAGAAACCCAAACGTCTTGGAAAAATGAAACCAACAGCTGTAGCAATTTCAATCATCAATGCTACTTTTGACTTTTTTATGGACTACTATATCTGTTTTTGTCACATCTATTTTTTGAACTGTTGGTAACGGGTGATCCCATGTGATGTACATGTGTTCATTTTCTATAATGCTTTATGGTTCATGTTTCCAATGCTTCTCAGCTACTTGTATAGTGTAGTGTTTGCACAATCCCTGGTGCAACAGTCCTGCCACATTATCGTGCCTTTCTGTGTGCAGGCCCACTGAGATGAGTACATCACATCCAGCAGGTGTGTGAATTTTTCCAATTATTTTTTTTTGCAGAACCTACATTCATCTGTTTCTCCCCATGTTCAGTGGACTTTATAAATCAATGTTTATGTAGTCCACTGTCCTGGGCTGCCATTATTAACCTGTCATCCTTTGGTTTCAACTCACCTCTCCTTAACCATTCTGACATCAAGTCCTGATCAACATGAGGTTGTTCCAGGACATCTCGGAACTTGTCACTATATTTATGGCTTTTACACATTTCTTTCCTTCTCATTTGATCCTTCACCTTATATTCTTTCTTTTGTTTTTGGCACATTCAGTTGCTGCCTGATTTTTAACTACTTCTGGTGTGATTTCCATTCCTGCTTGACACAGGAATGTTTCTGCTAAACTAAGCAGAGAGGTCATCTTAGACTTCATCTCCTCATGTTTAAAACTTTCACTACATTTGGGTCTTGTGAGGTCAGCAGATATGTGTGCAGTCCCATGACTGCAGATCTATACATTTAATCAATTTTGAGGAGACCCATACCTCTTAAGAGAGTGGAATACATCATCTTTGTCCACACTGATTTTTATATATCATTCGATAAGCGTGAAGCATTTTTCTTGTTTTTCTATCCAACTGATTTAGTACCTTTTGGGGTCAGTCAATCACACCAAAACTGTAACAAATTAGTTTACAGCTTAGACTTTATTCCTAGATGTCAAGACTGTTTTCGGTATTAGTTTTAGTCTTTTGAAGTATTTATTACTGAGTCTTATTTGCATTTTCTTGATGTTTTATTGCAGATCCTTCAGCAGTTCCCAGATATTTATACACTCCTTCCCGCTCAAGTTCCTTTATATCACATTCCTATCCCAGAAAGGTATTTTTTTGGTACTGCAACTTTCCTGCTTTAAACATTGCTTTTACACATTTATGAATACCAGCTGTCATTTTGATATTATCTGTGAAAATTGTAACCACTTCCAGTTGTGTTTTCAACTTCTCATCTTGTGAACTGTATGTTTTAAGTCATCCACAAAAAAAGTAGATGAGAAATCTTTAAATAAGGATTTTTTCTGTGAGTCAAAATGTAGCCAATGGGAGAAAGTGATTCTTGAAATCCTGTAGTTTGAGAGTAAATAGGAAGCCTGCAAAAAATCATACTAGGGAAATGTGAAGGAGTCATTCTGAACTAGAAGGACAGGGGCAAAAGGATAGGAAGATATGGGGGGGGGGGGTAGACTAACTACTTACTGGCTCTTCAAAAATACTTTTTTGCACTGAGGGTTGTGGACCCATGAAACAGTCTAACAGAATAGGTAGTTGAGAAGGAATCCACAAAGGTATTCAAAATGACATTTGGCAGATGGAAAAAGGACAACGGTAAAGGTAAGGCTAGAGGTGAGACAGAATGCTGAGACTAGACAGGTTTAATGACTTCCACTGCTATCAAAGAAATATAATGTAATCTGTAGACTTACTTCATTCTATTGATACTATGTCTATGTACAGGTTATGTGCATTTTCGAATATTTTATCTAATTTTGACCAGCAACCTCCATGGGAGTATCTTTTCAGTTATCAGTCATTTTGTGAGGTTTAGTCTGTCCACCCTAAGCCATCTACCATTTGGTCATTTAATTGGATATATTACTTGCAAAGGTGTGGACAACTTCTTCAAAGCTATGACAGTCAGTGACAAAAACACAGAGCCAATGTGTAATAAACTCAGATGATTGCAAAGAAGCTGGTAAATTAAATTACTCTCACTCACATTCTGAACTAAGTATGATAATTTAGTAAAGGAATTCCTGAAGGTTTATCTCAGTCCCACAGTTGCTCTCGTCTGCCAAATACTTTCCAATACTGAAAATGCAGTGCAGCCTAAGGGGGGGGGGGTGTTGCACCTCTGAACATCCTGAACATGCCATCCTTTGGATGAGATATTAAACCCAAATCCCATCTGCTTACATTGATGGCAGCTCAGATGAATGCAAAAGGTCTTATGGCACTTACTGAAATGATTATGTGCATGTTAAAATGCATTACACAAACAGAAAATAGAAAAAAAGCAGAAATATTACAAACACATTACATACAGCAAGAAGAATAAAAACTGGAAACAAAGAAATTTAACATAAACCCACCAACCCTTTTAACAAAGATAATAGAATAATTTCTTCACTGCTATATTGTTTCCCATTTTTGATTCTAGGGAAGATCTATACAAGTCCATTCTAAGTATTCCATAAATGAAAACATAAAGTTTTATCAGGTTGACTGGCATTGAAGGCATAGAGGAATAAAGACCTGGCTGCAGCCTGAGTGATCCAAGTTCAACTACCATCTCAGGCACATGATGATGTTGGCATGGAGGATGGACTAACCTCAGCAGGGGATGGGGGGGGGGGAGGAGGGGCAGAACTAATTGCTTCCATTACTACTATTCCTTGGAAAAAAAATGATGACCGAAATGGATGAACTGGGGTATGTGTTAAGTTTGTTTAAGCCACAGATGGGTGGTATCAATCAAAGCGAGTGAGTGGAAGTATAAACTTCTAAGGGTAGGTCATTGACGCCATTAAATTCCCAAGGTTAGGTCATTGACGCCAGTGAATTCCCAAGGTTAGGTAACTGATGCCATTTAATTCCCAGTGGTAAGTCAGTGATGCCATCAAATTCCCAAGGGTAGGTCATTTATGCCATTGAATTCCCAAGCATAGGTCATTGATACCATCAAATTCCCAAGGGTAAATATTGTGCCTATTGAGTTCCCAATGGTAAGTAATTGATGCTATTGAATTCCCAAGAGGAAGTCATTAATACCATTGAATTCCCAAAGGTAGGTAATTGTGGCTATTGAATTCCCAAAGGTAGGTAATTGTGGCTATTGAATTCCCATGGGTAGATCATTGATGCTATTGAATTCCCAAGAGTAAGTCATTAATACCATTGAATTCCCAAAGGTAGGTAATTGTGGCTATTGAATTCCCAAAGGTAGGTAATTGTGGCTATTGAATTCCCATGGGTAGATCATTAATACCATTGAATTCCCAAGGGTAGGTAATTGTGGCTATTGAATTCCCATGGGTAAATCATTGGAGCCATTAAATTCCCAAGGACAGGTCAGTGATGCCATTATAATGATGCAGTTTACTTACCTCTCTTCTCAGGGGATGGGGTAGACCATTCAAATGTCCTTAGTGCTGGAATACCAGGGAGACCTCATACCACCCTCATGAATGATAACTCTCCCCTTGGACAGTTCTTGCTCAAATCAGATCAAAAATGTGGAGTACGGAGAAAAGTTTATACCAAAATGTTTAGCATAACTACAGACAAGATGACTAACACCCCCCCCAAAAAAAAAAAAAAAAACTTAGGCTGGATGGCATAATGTAAATTACCATGGCAACCAAAGGCATTTATTACACTCTCCAAATGAATGACTTGGCTGGCCTTTAGTAATTTTGATCATATCTCCCAGCTACCAATCTATATACTTCTAGGATTCAAAATCTTTGAAATATCATGAACTGGAAAGGTTTTAAAAATGCATGTATATTAGTCACATTCAAAGCATTCATTTGGAACTGAAAAAATGTATGAGTTCTTTTTGAAACAGGTCAATATCATAATGTAATGAAGTTTGTAAAGTGCTTTTAGCAGAGCATACAGCCAGGCATCAATCAGGCAGATGAAAAACAAATATCCTGGAACTATTTGGACCCTAAATGAATATTAGAGCTTAATATCAACAGAAGAGATGCTTAGATGTTTTGTCACAATGTCCACACAGGAAGTCTGTCAACACTTTTAGCATTCAGACTGGCAGTTTATGCTGCAGTTGTATTTCATACTTTCGTTGTGAAAGACACATTTGCACAAATTGTTCAGCATCAGTGTAATAGATGCTGTATGAATCTCTAATTCTGACATTAGCGACTGATTATAATTTCCAGCGATATACCAGAAAACTAAGGACAGGGCAAAAATATGAGGCACAGCAAGGGACATCCTATAAAATCAAGGACAGGTGAGAGGTACAGCTGATTTTTTGCCTATTTGTAAATGGATTCCTCTCTGGCTCATCTCCTATAACCTGAGCTGTGCTGTCAAGACTCTCAGAAAAAAAACTGAACTGAGAAAGATGGGCTGTGCTAATTTTGGTATCCTCCAGGCATTCATCAAAAAAGAAGAAAAAAACTATTATTTCATTTTTGTTCTTCTTAGATACAGTTGCACTTCAAGTCTTATGTGTTTAGCCATGTTTATTTGTACTTTTAATCCATTTCAATATGTTTATTCTAAAACAATCCTGGTTGTAATTTCTAGTGGTATGATCTTGCAGTTTTATTCACTCTAGTGTTGGTATTGTGATATACAGCAGGACCCGTGCCTCATCTACATATTTATAAAGCTTTTAGTGCTTTTGCCATAGCAACATTCAGTTGTAATTTCTGCCTCAGATGGTGCCATGTTCTTGTAGTTCTTGTAGCAATAGTGACAGTGTTGTGATTTTGCTGCAGAATCTGTGTTCATTCAACTGCTTATACTGCATTTTTTTTGTAAAGATTAGTTGTTCTGTTTACTATTTGTCTGTTCAAAGCTGCATTACAAAGATTACTGTGTGCTCTGTGATTGTTACACTGTTAGAGCTTACCACTCCCCCACTGTTATATTAAATATTACTCTCCCTGCTATGCATCCCTTCTCAGTCAATGACTGCTGTTGGCCTCGCTCTATAGTGGGCTGCTGGCACAACAGCTTTTCCCTTTAAGAAACCAGGTTGGAGACTATCTGTGCCTGGTACAAGTAAACATACCAGGTGCTGCAGCTCAATTAGAGTAAGATATCTGTAGACCCCACCCCAAGTAACTTGGCACTCCCCATGCCTTAGTAATAGTTTACCTATAGTAATGCCTGCATTCAAAGCAGCCAAACTCCAAGCAGTTATAGTTCATAGGTTAGTACTAGGCTAACTGCCCTTGTGAGCCATTGTAAGCCTAGCCAATTATCCCTTGTGAGACTCAAACCCTGCACCTTGTGTTGTAAGGCAAACACCTTAACCATGAGGCCTCCCTCCCAACCCTAGTCATCTAGTCCCCGAGTCATTCCTGTTGAAAATTGGAACAGCATTTTCCTACAATTTCTGTAGCCAGCTTGATTGAGATGGGTATTTTGAGACAATGAAGACATTGTCTTGCGCTGAGTGATGATCACCTACAACTCAAACAAACACAACACAGTGTGTGAGAGATACACATATATAATGTCACTGGAGGTAACAATCTCAAACACTGACAATGCAGACATCAGGATGGTCATCAAACAAACACAATGCAGTGTGTGAGAGATACACTTATATGTCACTGGAGGTAACAATCTCACACACTGACAATGAAGACATCAGGATGGCCATCAAACACAATGCAGTGTGTGAGAGATACACATATATAATGTCTCTGGAGGTAATCTCACACACTGACAACACAGACATCAGGATGGTCATCAAACAAACACAATGCAGTGTGTGAAAGATACACATATATAATGTCACTGGAGGTAACAATCTCAAACACTGACAATGCAGACATCAGGATGGTCATCAAACAAACACAATGCAGTGTGTGAGAGATACAATTATATGTCACTGGAGGTAACAATCTCACACACTGACAATGAAGACATCAGGATGGTCATCAAACACAATGCAGTGTGTGAGAGATACACATATATAATGTCACTGGAGGTAATCTCACACACTGACAACACAGACATCAGGATGGCCATCAAACAAACACAATGCAGTGTGTGAAAGATACACATATATAATGTCACTGGAGGAAACAATCTCACATACACTGACAACGCAGACATCAGGATGGTCATCAAACAAACACAATGCAGTGTGTGAGAGATACACATATATAATGTCACTGGAGGTAACAATCTCACACACTGACAATGCAGACATCAGGATGGTCATCAAACAAACACAATACAGTGTGTTAGAGATACACACATATAAAGTCATTGGCAGTAACAATCTCACACACTGACAACGCAGACATCAGGATGGTCATCAAACAAACACAATGCCGTGTGTGAGAGATACACATATATAATGTCACTGGAGGTAATCTCACACACCGACAACGCAGACATCAGGATGGTCAGCAGTACACCCCAAACCATACCTCGGTACATCCAACATAATATACGTACTCCTTCATATGCTGAGGTGCTAAATATTTACTTACCTAAGCCTCAAATGCCTCCAGGGTACAGCACAGGCAGCAAGTATCTACAACAACACTCTAGACTTACAAAACCTACAAGCCCACAGAGAGCAAGGAGTACCAAAGGCATAGATGCTGAGCCCATAAGTTAGGCATCTGGCCCAAAAAAACATTATAGTTACTGGTGACTCCATTGTAAGACATTCCGATGTACTATTAACCAGGCTAAGAAAGGAAAGAGAGACCATTAGTAACTTGTCTGTTGTTAGAATCCATCAGATCATTCATGCATGCAAGTCCTTGAACAACACGTACAGGTATGACTCTGTCATGTCATAGAACATCCCAAGTCCTTGAACAACACGTACAAGCATGTCTCTGCCATAGTATACGTGGGTGTCAATGTCTTAGGATGTACATCCCCTGGACTATATGAAGAGAGACATGATGGAGGTCTCAGACTATGTGCCCCAGACAAGTATGAGTCTAGCTTTAAGCAACGTTCTATCTCCCAAAAGAATGATGCTGTAATACAAACAAAAAATAATTGAATTTGTCTTAGTTTTGGGTGGCATTCTAAGGGGTTCAGTATCTGTCAGTTTGGGAGGATATGATCAACAGACCAAGCTGTTTTGTCAGGAGTGATCATCACTTGTCCTTTCTAGGATTTCAGATATTGACAAAAACATTATTCATCCCACTGTGGTGAGGGATCCTCCTATATCATGCAGCTCATTAATAAAGGGGTTGCTTCTAGATCCTTGTATGTCACACTCTCCTTTTACTCAAACCCCATAAGGCCATTTATTGAGTATGACACCCCCTTTGGGATGTATCTGTCCGGACACATGCAGCAACCAGAATGCCCATGGAGATACCCTACAGAAAGGATACGAGGCTTAAACAGTTTGCCCTACATGAGCTGCCTCAAAGCCCTGTCATAATATTCAGTATCCTGCAGACTGCTAAGAGATGAGTCAATACTGATGGACGTATTGCACATCTGCAAGGCAAGGGGCCTCAGAAATACGCAGTCTAGGGATGCAAACCTCTTCTGCAACATTAACAATAAGGTTTGGAGAGACAGGAATATTTTGTAGACGATACCATTGTTCTGGAACAGACACCCCATCTACATAAAACAAAGTTCATCCCTGTCCATATTCAAGAGAAACTTGGAACTATAGATGGGTAATAGAACAATTAACACAGGGCTTCAACCTGTACTACAAAGGGACAGAAGAGGCTCCTAAATGTTTTAATCAACAGTTGGGGCCTTTCTAACTATAGTATGACCCCAGTTGTTGCCACTAGACGTAATATAAATACAGTCCATGAATGGGTAAGGATGAGCTAAACACTAAGCAAAATAAGTAACTCCAAGCATCAAAGAGGAAACTTGGCAGCCGAGTGACTTCTCCAGGCGTTCCTGCAGTTACCTCCTACTGCGCCTCTAGGCGTCAAATATTGCCTGTTCATATTTGCATTAATAATTCCAAAACCATGTTACATACAAGGTATCAGAATATTTTATCTTGAAGCATACATGATGGCAAACACAATTGTATTGCTATATGACCTTTGTCAATGACTAGTTGTTAGAACTCTAAGGTGATAACATCATTTTTAAAGGCTGAAGCCATGCCCATTGGGAGTTAAAGGTACACATTCCAAAGAGGTGTACTGGAGGGAATGAGTTAAAATGTCCTGCAAGAGCAGTTAGCCTAGTGGTAACCTATGAACTTATACCTCTCTTCAGGCCAGCTGCAACCATTCTTACACTGTAGTTTATCTTATTCACTTTTTCTATTATTTCAAATGGATCCTGACAGGAAACAAAAGGAAACTAAAGCTACCACCTGGTTTCCAATTTTAAATTCCGTGATCCATGTATTTCTATTATAAAAATTACACGAATACCCAACAAAGCTAGAGGCTTCATGTGTAACATCTTAAACCTCCTGTAGTGGAGGCCAATGGGATAGTTTTTCAGCTACATGGTATCTCAATGCCAATGACTTTTTACTTTTATCTTTTTAAGTCTTTACTGGTGCATTCAGGCTAATAGACCTAAACCCAACTAGATGTAGACTTGCCATGCTTTGACCCTTTTCTGCTTATCGGTACAGCATACGTGAATTGTTAGGCCATAGTTTAGTATCACAGAGCTTAAACAACATCCTGATGTCCATAACATTATGATGACAGCAAACTAACGTGACTGGCATCCAGACCAAAGTATAAAAGGCCACACAGAAAAAACATTTATTGGCCAGAATGTACATTACATGTGATTAGAGAGGATCAATGATGCTGAAAAGTTTTTGATGCTGCCCATTGACCAGTGAAGGGACCCCTCATACTGTGGAGTGTTTTGGATATGAGAGCTGGGCTGGCACCAACCATTTGTGTTAATCAGGGATTCATGGGGGAGAATAATGTCCATGACAGTACTGTATAAGCACACTCCACTGCATTTGAAGGGGGGACTGACCAAGACGTATGTTCATATCCATCTTTTCAGGCCACTCTCGTCTAAACTACAGGTTATGCATGTCAATGTGTGCTGTAGCTGGACGTTAACCTTTAGTACTGTGCATGCCAAAGGGTGCTATGGGGCATATTCTGTTGGCAGATAATGTATGTTATCATGTGTGTTTCTTGCTTTCCTAGGTTCCACTGGTGGAAGGTCCAGCACAACAAGACAGAACCGATGTGGGCAGGGCATCTGTGTCAGACAATGGTGGCAGTATGGAAGTGGCCTTGGTTGATGATACAGTGTCTGTAACACCCATACCTGCCATTGCAGTGACCTCTGCAGAGGTACAGGTTGAGAACACAGCCTCATCAGGGTATGATATACATCTTTGACTTGAGACTCTCTCATGGGATCCACTTGCATCCCCAAGACACACAGCATCTGAAATGTGAACTGTCTATGAGGCACACTTACTTACTGTAGGGGGCAGAAATTTGGGAAGCTGGGTGCAGCCTTGACTCAAGATCAACCCTGATACAGCTATAAAATTTGGCTTTAGCCAGCAGATGTGCAGGTCAGTGACTGAGGCACAACTGCCTGCACATACAGCACTGTGAAGAGAGCAAGTATGCTCCATGGATTCTGGGACAGTGTGTGACAAGCAAATAGTGGCATGGACTATAGGGGCAGGGAGTAGACAATGCTGCTGAGGTTGCTAATGGTAAATATAGCCTCCATAGGTGCCTCCACAAGATATATTGCAGCTTTATTCCAGTCTGCCTCCAGAAACCATGCCTTCCATACTAGAGGGGAAGGTCTGGATGCAGGAAGGTTGGATAGTGACCATCCCAAATCAGCTTAAAAAGACCACAGTTGAGACAGCATCACTTTAAGCTGTGGGCAATACCCTGTCACACCTCGACATGAGCGTCATCTGGATCGTGGTCAAGGGCAGTGCTCTGGGCAAGCTAGTGAGATGCCGCATCAGTTTGCATGTGCACAGTCATACATTTCTACCTCTTCCTTGTTGCTTGTGGGGGCACAACTAGCCACCTCCACTTCTGGTTGATGACAGATTTGTGGGCAAGAATGTTTATTTTGATCAGAACATGTGATGACCAATCAGGATGGATACTCAAGGTTTCATGGTCCTACTTTTTTTCTGCCATAGACAGCATCAAGCCCCAGTACTGTAAGCCAACACAGTAGACAATATCAGTGGTCATACTGTAGCAGCTTGACCCCATAACTGTAGGGTGTGATCCCTGAGTCCACAGAATCTGCTGGAGTATGTGGCTGCCATGCTCACCTCATATGACCCTACTCAGTTTCAGTGTTGCAGTCATCTGTTACTTTGTCCTCCTCACCTGTGCAATCGATGATGACTGTACCTTACACACACCATAATATGTGAGTATTGTGATGTCTGAAGCATAGCATGGCCATTCCATGCACTGCCCTGCATAGGGTGAGTGTGGTAATACATCCATTATTAGTTTGTTTCATTTTGTCTATGTCATGACCTACACTTGTGAAACAGACTAATTCAAGATAAAAGGAGGCAGCTCCTCTTATGAAAGGAGTCTGCAAGGGTCCCACTTAAGCTCCTCTCTCTTTTTTGTATTTATCATCAAATTCCCATCTGATCAACCTCACATACCTCTAATCTTTTATCCAGATGACATGGTCATCTACAGGTCAAACGAATCCCACTCTGTTATACAAACTCTTCTCCAAGACGACCTCCAAATTATCAACTAATGGCTAATAAGCAAGAAACTTGTAATCAGTCCCTGAAAAACAAAACAATGTTATTTAGAACCAACCAAATAATAGCCAGAGCACACAGTGTCCTTAATATTAAAGATGTTAACAATACCACCGTGGAAATTACCACATCCTTCAAATACCTTGGCATCTTGCTAGATCAGTCTCTTAACTTTTGATAACACATTCAAAAAACACACAAAAAGATCAACACACTACTATTCTGGCAAACAAGCTATCATCTCTTTTGCCCAAGACAGGCAAAGCTGCTATAGGCAAAGGAATACTCTTATTTTGAACTCGAATATGAACTACCCAAAATAGCTGTTGTCTTAAAGAAAAATGCCACCACCTTGCTCACCATCTTTAATAAAATCTGTCAGTTCATTACTAACTCCCTCATTAGTAAACACCACTGTCTATTTCTTGTCAAAGCTAAATGGCTCTCAGTACATTTGAGATCCAACCTCCTACTAGGATCACTAATTCACAAAGTCCTTTCTCTTGGGACATTTTTCCTTATCGCTCATAAACTTTTACCAAATCCCCCACAAATAATCTCAGGGGTATCTCTCAATCTCAACCAACCCTACTAACTCTGAAAACTAAACTTAGTTTCACTGGCCATGCATTTTCCATCCTAGCAACTAAACTGTGGGACTCCATTCCTCTGTCAGAGATGTTCAGCGATACGTGGACTTCA
>NC_056745.1:152248059-152303059 GCF_019279795.1 Protopterus annectens
TTGATGCATCAAAGAGATTAAGTGAAGTTTCAAAGAGATTAAGTGAAGTTTCAAACATAACAATGTGATTAGGGGCTTGTTTTTCTGGTAAGAAGATAACTGATGTAACTTGGAAGGCATTTAGCCAAGGTCTGTTTAACTGACAAATATCAGGGCATCTCCTCTCTCCTTCATTGATAAAAGCATGAATTTGTATTTTATTGTTTTTATTTATTTTTGACTTTTGACTGAACAAGGATCACCTACGAGCTGGCGGAACTTCATTACATTTCTTTTTAAGAACATGATGCCAGATTTGCACCTCTTCTGTATTGCCATATCAGCTATGGAGATTATAACAAGTGCTTGCTGGTGGTTTGAAATGCATGTCATTTCAGTACAGCTATTGAACAATATTTATTTTTGTACTTCTGACCTGACCATGACTGCCAACTTAAGTCAGCCAGCAGGTTTCACGTGATGCACTTGTGTGCATTTCTAGGGTTTTATTTAGGTGGTACCATCACCATGGTCAGTGCAAGCTGATTCTTCTGCCTTGTTATTTTGTTTTACTGAATTGACAGTCCCCTACACATACAATGCGATGAAGTTTAAAAGGATGAGCATATGTTGCCTCAATGCTGCCTACGTGGACTTTAAGAGAAGCAGATACATAATTTTCATGAAGTAAATGACCTGTCTGTTAACATTTGATCAGTTAGTGAATGGACGTGCTTTTCAATTCTGTGGCTCCAATCTGTTTCCAAATGATACTTTTTTTATTTATTCATTAGGTAATCATTTTAATAAACTGTTTTATTATTTTATTAATTAATTTATTTATTATTTTAAAACTTTTTTGTAGCTATGACAGGGTTAAAAGCACACTAGGTTGAATATACTTGAAGGTATAGAAAAAAATACAAGTTTACAGATTTTAAACTACTCTTAGAATAGCTCAAAATGTCAACACACTAAGGCCAACATTACAAAGTAGAGTTAGTACAGACAAACAATAGTACCTGATGGTATGAAAAAAATCCCCAAAAGAAAGAAACAAAAAAAACCCCTCAATTTAAAAACGGGAATGAAGCCACAATTTGGGGAGTAGAGATGAAGCAGGAGTTTGAAATCAGTAGCACTCCAAATGATTTACTGAAATCAGTGGCATTCCAAATGATTTACTGAAATCAGTAGCATTCTAAACAATTTACTGAAATCAGTGGCATTCCAAATGATTTACTGAAATCAGTAGCATTCTAAACAATTTACTGAAATCAGTGGCATTCCAAATGATTTACTAAAATCAGTGGCATTCCAAATGATTTACTGAATCAATGGTGTGCTGGTGAACACCCAGAGACGTACATAGTTTGGGCCGCAGAATAGAAAAAGCTGTGCTAGTGCACTTCCATTTAATATGCTGAACTGTGAATAAGTTTTGTGGTAACTGTGGGGAGTGTAAATGTGCAGACTGGATTGTTTAACAGACTGAACTGACTGTTAGAATTAGACACTACTTGAAAAGCTGAGCTGTACTATGATTAAACAGCTGTGGTTTTACATACTTTTTAGGCAGATGCAGACATCTAGTTAGTGCTACTAGGTGAAACAGAGTGATATTGTTTGGAACAGGAGAAAAAAGATAAAATCTTGGAATTTGTTAACCAGACTTTGAAGTATATGCTATCAGATAAAAAAATGGAAGTTATTAATATCTGATTTGACTGGCACATACTAATTTTATATGCGCAAACATAGCTTTAAGAGTCAAATAAAAGAGGTCAACATGCAGTTAAGATAAATGCACTCCATTATTCATAGTCACTCCCTGAATCCCTGCTAAAGTATTGATTTGATGATATGCTTGCAGTACAGGAACATATCTGGGGCATGTCTCAGGCAGGACTATTCTTTAGTTAACACAGGCATGAGTTCAAGGACATGCGCTCTTAACATAGCGGCACATCATGCAATGACATGTCTAGGTCTGTAGTGTCCACATTAGGATTGCTCTGTTACAGACTCTAAAATTCAATACCTTTCTATCCTGCCCATGCAGAAGCACATAATGAATCTAAAGTTCCTGAGATAATACTCACCTGGGCTGTGTATGAATTTGGTCCAGCCCTTTCATCTGTCTTTGATGTTGTGGAATATAACTCATATTGCCTTACAGTTTTGGACTGTCCCCTCATAAAATGTGTGTTTTCTGAAAAACTGCACAGGAATATAGTAAATAAAGAATAACAGTCATTTGTATTTCAGAGCTCTTATGTTTCAGAAATCTCAAGCAAATGGGCAACCTGTTATGCAAGTAACTTGCTACATGTATTACAGATATAAGGAAATACTTTCCCCAATTTTGGCTATTTGTCCCTCCATTACATTTGGCTGTGTATGCGGTAGCATTGTCGCCTCACAGTAAGACGTTGCCCCGTTTGATTCTCAGTTAGAGTGTCTTCTGTGTGGCGACATGCACGAATGGGCGTTCCTTCATTGAAGGTTGTGCATCAGGCCCGGCAAGTTGGCACGTAAAAATCTACTGCCAATCATTAGCGGACCAGAGTTCCGCTGTGGCGACCCCTAACTGGGAAAAGCCGAAAGACGCAACAATCAAGTTCTTGTGTTAAGAGTTTGAAGTCTATGCTTTAGTCGTTTTCATTTGGCTTACTGCTCCAATTATCCAATAAAACAAAATAAATAAATACAGTTAAAGCAAAGTATGGTTGCTAACATGGCTTTTCTGCCTACCTCTGTGTCACTGTGGCACAAAGATGACTAGTATGTATTCTGCCTAATATTGAGCTGTGGATTTTTCACCACTTTCACAGGAGAGGGGATACGTTGCTGCTTGTTGTTCAGGCAGCCTGGATTCAAATACTGGCTCCTATGCTTGGTGTAGGTGGAGTTGGTTGGTGGGGGGAGGTGTGCAGAGCCATGGTTTATATGCTTCTCCAGGGTGGGTGTGTTTGCTGCTGTAGTTTTAGACAGCACACCACCTCCTTCAAAGAATTTTCAGGGACCTGTTCCTCTGCGAGTTAGACAGCTTACCACTTCCTTCCACAGAACTGTCTACTTTCAGGGACCGACTCTTCTTTGAGTTTGCTCTGTGAGAAACGTCAGCTGCAGGGAGCTGTGCTCAGCTACTGAACATGCCGAGGAACTGTGCTTTAATAACCCTTATGGGAACCCTTTATTCTAAGTGTGCCTCATCAATGATAGACTCCCCACATTTGCCAGAGGCAAGGGGTTGCCAACTGCAACTTATAAGGAACAGAAGGACAGCAGAAGAACAATACCTCTAAGCCTGAAGAGTAAGGAGGGCTGCAGTTGTCATACTGTAAGAATCTTGTTTTCTAGTGGCAGGGATCTATGAAGTGCACAAACATTAGATGTACATGCATCACACTTCTTCCTGGTACATACATGATATCTGTCATGCTCCTCCTTTTTTACTTGTGTCACAGACCTTACTGATCCTCGGGTATATCACACAAGCAATGATAGTTCCTTCTGTCCCTCTGGAACAGAACATGTTAACAGTGTGTACGTTGTCCTCTTGCCCTGACACACCTTTCTGCCAGGTATGGACTGCTCTTGATCTCTGGTCACTGGCAATACAAATGGATTTCCTGTCTTCTTTTCTGCAGGTTGGCCTAGTTCTGCCTGGATTCAATGGCCTTATACAGTCTCTTGTGTTTGCTAGTGTAGTTTTAATTATCAGTGCAAATGAATAGTTTCAGTAATAGTGAAGTCACTTTCATTAATCAAAATATGCATAATCAGACTCACTTCCCATTGTTGTTAGATCGTGGAAATTAAACTAAAAGAACATTGACCTGATAACGAATATTATTCATTGCACTTAGAATGATAGTCAGAATGTAAATAAGGTCTGCTGCAGAATGATGCATTCACAGCTATTTCCAGAATGACATAAAAATCCATACGTGCTGTGCAGAAAATGTGCTCTATTTTGACTGCATATAAATGCAATGCTGCTAATATGTATGGACTTTTGCAAAGGACCTATAGATACACAGTATTGTCCAAAAGAAAGCTGGAAAATAAGAAACTCTCACGTAGAAAATATTTAATTGCACTTATAAATGTTTTACAAAAACTCAGAAAAGTTCTATTGACAACCTGCACTTAAACAGCACACTGTTATCTAAAGTGGTAGATCACTTTGCAAATGTTAAACAGATAATAACATTGGTGCTGCAAAATACAGCATTTAAACTGCAATACAGTTATGAGGCTTTCAGAAGCTTCAGAATTCAGTAATGAAAACTGACAGAAAGTGCTAGCAAACTTAGTAGGCAGTCCACATCTGGAACAGAAGTTCTGAAAATTCATTAAATGTAAGTGAACCCTCAACAATACAGATGATGTCAGACTACCCCTCAGCTATCACTGTGTGTGCAACCAGAATGATACCTAGGCTTTCAGCTGTAAAAATGGGTATATTTTCATCAGAAAATCTGGATACTTCTAACTGAAATTAATATGAAGAAGTCAAAATTAGTGCATAAAAGATGTAATAAATAAAAGTTTTTCATCTGTTGAAAGCCCTTATGCAAAGCATAAACAATATTTTGCAAGGTTTTTACCAGGATTATAATTTGAGATAATAATCACTGGAATTTTTTGGTATTTGCATTGTCAAGGATGCTCCCCTTCATTTTTTGCAATACAGGAGTTAATCAGCAAAGGATGTAAGCAAATGTTTCCACCTCCTAGGCAGCCAAGTGGCTCCACAAAACTATGAAACCAGTAAAAGGTGCAGATAAGGAGCCAATTATAATCTATTAGAGCACAGAGTACCAGGGGTACAGTTAGTTATGTCATACTCCACTGGAACACAGCGTACCAGGGTACAGTTAGTTCTGTCATACTCCATTGGAGCACAGAGTACCATGGGTACAGCTAGTTCTGTCATACTCCATTGGAGCACAGAGTACCAGGGGTACAGCTAGTTCTGTCATACTCCATTGGAGCACAGAGTACCAGGGGTACAGCTAGTTCTGTCATACTCCATTGGAACATAGAGTACCATGGTACAGCTAGTTCTGTCATACTCTATTCGAGCACAGAGTACCAGGGGTACAGCTAGTTCTGTCATACTCGATTGGAACACAAAGTACCAGGAGTACAGCTAGTTCTGTCATACTCCATTGGAGCACAGAGTACCAGGGTACAGCTAGTTTTGTCATACTCCATTAGAACACAGAGTACCAGGGGTATAGCTAGTTCTGTCATACTCCATTGGAACACAGAGTACCAGGGTACAGTAGTTCTATCATACTCCATTAGAACACAGAGTACCAGGTGTACAGCTAGTTCCTGACACATTTAAAAGTAAACGGAGCTGGGATTGGGAGAAGGAGTACACACAGTCCTGACAAGATGGGTGTGGGTGGTGGCAGATACTGTCATACTGTTGGAATTTTGCATTTCAGTGAGAGTGTAGTGTTTCTGGTCATTGGCTGATTGGGGTTACCTGGACTATAGCTCGGAGTAGGCATGTCATTGGTTCTTTCAAGCTTTTTTTTTTAATGTTGTTTCAGGTTTCAACTTTCTGTTACTTAAGAAATTTCCTTGTGAGTGTTTCTGCCATTTTACACAGAGCTAATCGGAGGAAGGGCACTGAGCAAAACTCTTATCTGTGATATATAACATTAAGTATCCTGTTTTTTGCTTATTTTTTTACTAGTTATTGCTTATTATAGATATTTATAGCACTTTTATTGTCTGCTGCATACTTTTTACTGTATTTTATAACTATAAACTAATCTGCATGGTTGCACTAAAATTATCTGCCTCACAGGGCCTGATAAATAAGTTTTTTTACTGTCACACTGTTTATAAATATTTTCTAGCTAGTTTCACAGTGTGTGAGGTATTAACTGGAATTTTCCTCCATTTGTTAAACATCTGTTTGTATTTGTTTGTTCTGATTTCTTGTCAAGGAGTGTATCATATAACTCATTTATTTGCGTTAAAAGCATTCTCTAGAGTTTCCTTGTGCCTTTATCTGTTTAAAACTTTCATTTAAAGGGTCACTGCTGTCTTTTTGCTGTGATAAACATTTCTGTAGTGTTTTTCTGCCTAAGTAGTGTAAGTAGTAGCTGTAGCACTGTCCATATTCAGGCTTGTGTTCTGGGCCTAGTTGTTTGTTTGCAGTGGCTGTGAATCTGAGCACATGTTCCAGGCCATCTTAGTTTAGCAAAAGCCATTTTGCATTTCAGTGAGAGTGTAGTGTTTATGGTCATTGGCTGATTGGGGTTACCTGGATTACAGCTTGGAGTAAGCACCTAATTTGGTTCTTTTGAGCTTTTTTTAAAGTTGTTTCAGGTTTCAACTTTCTGTTACATAAGGAGTGTATCATATAACTGATTTAGTTTCCCACCCTCCCTCACTATTGGTATCCTGAAATATTTATTTATTTTACATTTGTTGACCGGGCTAGTCTAACTGGATATATGTCCATTTTCAGTAGAGGCCCGGGGAGATAAGCTCCAAGACAGATAAATGAAAAACTTAGTAATCAATAAACAAAAAATGACTAAATAAAAATATTCATAATAAGCAATGCAGATTCCAGGTACAACATAAAAAATGACTAAATAGCAACATTCATTATATACAATGTATATTACAGGTTACAACAGAAAATTCTGTGAGGACAAAAATGAAGTACTTATAGTGCAAGAATGCTTATACTATACAATATGCAGGTATAATGCATAAAAAGAAGGACTAAAGTCAAAAGAGAAGACAGGTTAATTATATAAAAATAAAGAAATTCTTCAGTAGGAAGTATTTACAGAGACTGGACACAGTGTAGTTTAGGAGGGAATCTGTATTTATAGGTAAAAGGAATATATAATAGTTCATGAGTAGTCTGGGATAGGCAGAGCTAAGTTTAATCAGATGGATAGATGCCCAGACAGGTTTAGTACAGGGGCACAACCAGTGTGTTCTAAGGTAGAGTTTCGGTCTATTTTTGAAGAGTGATAGAGAGGGAAGAGAGGAGAGGTCACTGGGGAGAAGATTCCAGGTTTTTCCAACAGCATTAGAGAAGAGAGATTCACCAGCATTGTTGTTAGGTTTAGAGGTATGTAGAAGATTTTTGTGTGAGGAACGTAGGGATTTCAGATTTGTATATGGGGTGATGAGGGTAGATAGAATAGGAGTACTGGAAGGTTTATAAAGAGTTTTATGGGCAATGGTTAGTTGATAGAATTTAATCATGTTTTGTATTTCCAGCCATCCAAGCTGCTTTATATTTATGCAATGGTGGGTTCTGTAAGGGTTTCCTGTTGCAAATCTAGCGATGTTATTGTAGGAAGTTTCCAGTTTGCTGAGGTTATTTTTAGAAAGGTTAGTAAAAATAGGCGAGGCATAGAGGAGTGTAGAGATTAGATGAGTGTGAGCTATGGTTGTTCTGGCTGTGGGGGAAAGGTACGGTTTAATTCTATAGAGGGAACCAAGTTTTTTGTAGACAGTTTTTATAGTATTGTTGATATGGATGTCAAAGTCCAGATTGTTATCAATGGTGATACCCAGTAGTTTGGTGGTTGGGGCTGGTGATATAATGGTACCATTGGTGGATGTAACTGAAAAATCAAATGGAGAGGACTTGTGAGTCGGATTAAAGAGGAGGAGTTTAGTTTTTTGGGGGGTTCAAAAGAAGGCAACGCTGTGTGAACCATTGTTCAACTGTGTTAAATGCCTTCTGGGTAAGAGAGAGAAGTTCAGATGTGGATATGGCTGAGCATATAAGTGTGGAGTCAGCAGCATATTGTATGCATGTGGCTTGGGGGATGGCTAGATGAAGGTCATTAATAAATATTGAGAAGAGGAGAGGTCCTAGTATGGACCCTTGAGGGACACCTAAGGTAACCGGTTGGAGGATAGAAAGAGTCTAATGCCAAATTACTGCCTGTTGTCTTTTATCTAGGTAGGACTGGAACCATTTTATGGAAGGTGCATCTAATGATAGGGATTCGAGTATGTTGATGAGAATCTAATGATTAACCATGTCAAATGCTTTGGACAGGTCAATAAATAATGCTGAGGAAAGGTTATTGAGGTTGCGTTTTTTGTTTATGCAATCTGTAAATGAAAGGAGGGCAGTGGTAGTGCTGTGTGAGGGTCTGAAACCATGTTGACAGCTGGAAAGTAAGCTATTTTGGGTTAAGTGGTCAGGTAATTGCCTGTGGATGCATTTCTCCATGATCTTTGCCAAAGGTGAAAAAAGGGCAATAGGGCGGTAGTTGGAGAGCTCAGTGGAGTGTCCGCATTTATGGAGTGGGATAATATGAGAGACTTTCCATAAGCTAGGTATGTGACCTTCGGTAATAGTCCTATTGATCAGAATGGAAATGGGATATGCTATAGCTTTGGCTGATAGCTGTAGAAAATCAGCAGGTAGATGGTCTGCTGAGGGAGAGCATGGTTTTAGTTTTTGTATGAGGGTTAGAATATATGTAATTTGGCAGGTTGCAAATGAAAAGGAGGGGGTGAGGTAGAGTTATAGGAAGGTAAAGTGAAGCTATTAGGTGATAGCTGACTAGCTAGTGTTTGGATAGTATTAGAAAAGAAGGTATTGAATGTATTGGCTGTATTCATGGGATTATTATGGTCAGTATTTTGAGGGTTAGGCATGGTGGATTGACCTATGTGGAGTAATTGGTTAATGCTAGTCCAGAATTTTTGTGGGTTGTTTTGGTTAGTTTGTTGACATTGTAGGTAGTAATTTATTTTATCAGAGAGTATAGCTTTCTTAGTGTCATTTCTTAACTGTCTAAAGGTTTTTTGGTCAACAGGGTTTTTAGTCATTCTCCATTTGGCCCAATGTTTATTTCTAAGGTGCATTTTGTGTTTGGTTACTTTTGAAAGCCATGGGGCAGACTTGGTTTTAATTCTAATTAATCTGGTTGGAGCATGTTGATTGAGAATGGCAAGGAAGTTAGAGTTAAAGTAATTGATGGCTTCTTCTAAAGGGAAGTGTTTTAAGGGAGACCAATTGCAAGCTCTTAGTTCTTTTTCGAATAGCTCAGGGTTAAAGTTCTTTTTGGATCCGATATTTCTGACAAATGTTGGATTAGGAGTATGGGTTTTATGCCTGATAATATAGGTAAGTGAATGGTCACTTATATCATCAGGGAGGGTTCCTGAATCATAATTGTGAGGGTGATGGTTTATGAGAATCCAGTCTAATATTCTTGCTTTTCTGGTTAGCTTTATTGATCCTGGTGGAGGATGTAATGGTTTGAGGAAAAAACATATAGGTTAATGTTGGTTGTAGGGAGGCTGCTACAATTGCAGTTCCAGTCAATGTTTATATCTCCTAGGATTATGGTTTCTTGGGGCAAGTGTTGCAATAGCCAGCAAAGAATATTTTCCATGGTGGCAATGTTATTACCAGGAGGAATATACATGCAGATGATATAGATGGATTTGTCATTGTTAATATGAAGTTTGGAGATGAAAATTTCTGCATTGGAATGAAGAGGTATTTTACAGTTGTAGGTGGTTAACTGTAAGCCTGATTTAAATAGAATAGCTACCCCTCCTCCTTTCTTGGCTACTCGGTTGAGTCTTAGAATGTTATATCCAGGTGGAAGGATTTCATTGTCTTTGGAAGCAGGTTTTAACCATGTTTCTGTTAAGCCGAGGATATCAAGTGAATATATTTCTACTAGAGCTTGGAGTTGAGATACTTTGTTGTTTATGCTACGTATATTAAGATGGGCTACTTGGAGGGAGTTAGATGGTTTACTAAGGGAATTAATAGGGTAGTGATTTTGGCTGTGGAGAGTACTAGGAGTTGTTGTTGGGCCTGGGTTAGGGTGGATGTCTCCATCTTTTATTGAGAGTAGTAATCCTATATAGCTTGGGTTAGGGAATTTGTTGTATAGAAGTAGTTTTTTCCTGAGATTAAGTGTGTTATATTTAATATGTAGTATTCTATGATACTTTGCAAGTAGGTAGTTGGGTAAAGATGTTATATTAGCATGGTTAAAAAGGAGTGGTGGGGATAGAGCATTGCTTTCTTTGTTAGGATAGTGATGGTCTAGATGTAGTGGGTATTCATAGGAGGTGAGTAAGTAGGCAAAGGTTAGCGGAAGAAGTAGTAATAGTGTGAATAAAAGTAGGACATATAATGGGGTGGGTGGTTTATACATTGTGCAGATTTACTATTGGATATGTGTAGGTAGAATTTGGAAGTATAAAGGGTGAGGATGGAGAAGTGTGAAGGTTGTGGTAAGATAGAAGGGAGTGTTAAGAGAAGGTAGATATGAGAGAAGATGAAAAGTGGTAAAGTGTTCTGAGAGTAATGGGAAGAGGAAGAGGTGTGGCTAGTAATTTCTAGAAGTAATTGGAAGAGGAAGAGGTGTGGTTAAGTAAGTATAAGAGTAGGACCCCTGGGGGTGGGTGAGATTTGGGGGTAGGGAGGAGAGCAGGGCGAATGGAGCGGGTTGAGACAGATACAGATGCAGTTATAAAAAACAATCAGCAGAACTGACTCCAGAAGGTAAGTTTGAAAAGACAGATGTGGGAAAAGGGTAGTGAGAATTGAGCCTAGAAGAGGTGGGTGTGGACAGTAGAAGTAGAGGGTAAAATGAGAGGACTAAATAGCAGTTAAGGAACAGCAGGAGAAAATTAATGTAAGTATCTGGGGCATAAGAGATAAGAAAGAGAGAATAGCTGGGGTAAGGGAACCCCCTAGTGGACAGGTCTGATATTGCAAGGCTGATGAGAGGGAGTTAGAGAACAAACAAGGAAAAGGTTGCTTGACAAAAGGAGTTTTAAAGAGGGGGTGGGAAGAGTGTGTGAGGTACAGCGGGGGGGGGGGGGGTAGAGGCTGCTGGCTGTCCTAGCTCAGGACTTTCTCTAACCATGTAGTATAGGTACAATAGTAGAAAGTCTTTCTGGCAGGAATTATTCCACAAACATACTTTACTGGTGTCCTTGAGAGAGGGATTGTAGGGTAGATTATTCAGTGAGGTGAGCCACCAATAATTGGAGAGGGTCCTTTATGCTCCTATAGACTAGTGCAGGAAGCACAAGATGAGCAGGTAACTTAAGGAGGCAAGAGAGAGAAGGTAGGGATGAGAAACAGTAGTTATCACATAGCAAGGTAAGCTTGCTCATACATTACACTAATTAATGAGTGACACATACATTTATAGCAAGTTACATTTCCAAAAACCCAAACTTTACAAAAATGGGCTAATCATTCACAGAAACAATATCAGTAGATAGAAAGTATGCCTTTCCAAAACCTTGTTAGCAACAATGTATTACTCTATAGTGTTATAGTTCAGTACCCTTTTGTAGTAGCACTGAAATTAAATATAGCAATTAAAACATTTCTACCTACTTAACTGCAGTATTAGTAAATCATGTTAAACAATTTCTACAAGTACTATGCTAGAACTGCAGCATTAGTAAAACATGTTAAGCATTTACTTCAAATAATGTTAACACATACGCGGTACAAGGTTGGTCTGTGGGGAGAAGTCAACCATCAGGGTAATAAACGATTTAGTGTTGTACAAAAGCCTTTTACAGGCTTCGGAGACCCATGTATTAACAAACACACTCAGAGAAAGGTCTGCTTGAGTGAGAGTTAAGAAAATTAGTTTAAATCAGTTTTTGTAGTTCGCCAAAGCCTAATGTCGGCTTTCAACTGCACCAGAGGCAGCGCTGCAAACTATTCAGACCCACTGTGCGAGCAAGCACAACTAAACAATTTAGTGTAAAAATATACAATAATACACTAATACACAAATAAACCACTATGCTTAATACACTAAATAAACTATTAGTGTAGCTCAAAACGCCTTATACAGGCTTCTCAAAATGTCTTATACAGGCTTCGGAGACCCATGTATAAACAGGCACACTCAGAGAAAGGTCCGCTTGAGTGGGAGTTAAGGAAATTAGTTTAAATCAGTTTCTGTAGTTCACCAAAGCCTAATGTCGGTTTTTAACTGCACGAGTGGCAGTGCTACTAACTGTTCGGACCCACTGAGCGAGCAAGCACAACTACATAATTTAGTGTAAAAATATACTATATTACACTAATACTCTAAATAAATAAATATACTTAATACACTAAATAAACTATTTAGTGTAGCTCAAAACGCCTTATACAAGCTTCAGAGATCGATATATAAACAGGCACACTCAGAGAAATGTCCGCTTGGGTGGGAGTTAAGGAAATTAGTTTAAATCAGATTTTGTAGTTCACCAAAGCCTAATGTCGGCTTTCAGCTGCACGAGAAGCAGCGCTACAAACTATTCAGACCCACTCTGCGAGCAAGCACAACTGAACAAGACAGGGGCTTTTATTCACTTATAAGAACTCTACGAGGGTGACAAGAATTCAAGGATCAGGGAAATAAACTATTTAGTGTAGCTCAAAACGCCTTATACAGGCTTCGGAGAGCCATGTATAAACAGGTACATTCAGAGAAAGGTCCGTTTAAGTGGGAGTTAAGGACAGTAGTTTTAAATCAGTTGTTGTAGTTCACTAAAGTCTAATGTTGGCTTTCAACTGCATGAGAGGCAGTGCTGCAAACTGTTCAGGCCCACTGTGCGAGCAATCACAACTGAGCAAGACAGGTAGTTTTTATGCACTTTCAAGAACTCCACGAGGGTGACGGAGTTCAGTGAGCCGAGTCAGGGAGATCAAACAAATGCTACCAAACGGCGCTCTTAGCTCTAGATAAGCAAGGGAAAATAGCTACTAATCCACCAATCTCAGCTTTTAAGCACACCTGCAAAGCCTTCACAAGCAGACTCTTAGGGCTAAATCAGAAGGCGCGAAAAAGGAGCCAACAGTGTAAATTCACAAGCACTCCACAATTTAAATATAACAAGTTAAAAATACACGCTTTCAATGTATATCTTTCACAGCAGCTAGTACAAAATGGTTATTTGGCACAAAAATGATACAAGCATTTGGCATGAACAGCAGCAACAATTTCATTAATTGCATACCACATGGGTTAGATGCTGGGAGCGGAGCAGACAGCAGCCAGGGCTTATCCTAATTCCTAAAGATGGCACCCCCCCTAGGTCCAGGGTATTTATGGGAGTTCGAGGATAAAGGTGGAGAGGGGAGGGCAGTAGGGGGAAAGAGTAGTTGTAGGTAGGAGGGGTGAGGGAGAGACAACTTCAGAGAGGAAGAGAGAGAGAGACAACTTCAGAGAGGAGCATGGGATACTTTGTGGTGACTTTGTGGAGAATATTTGCTGTTTCCAAGACTGTATGTAAGCTACTGAGCCAACCAAGCCTTTCTATGTTGGAGGGAAGCCTTCTAGCTTATCAGTGGGAGTGGTAAGCACTAGGTAGCCTATCTACTACAAGAGGAGCGGTTTCTGGCCCAGAAATTGTAGTTTATTGACTGTTTGGGGAGTTTTTTCATCTCTTTCAACTTTCTGGTTTAAAAGCCCATGTTTGCACTTGTTTCCCACCTTTCCTGTAACTAGTCTAATCCAGATACAGATTTGCTGTATCCAGGACTGTTTGTAAGCTTCTGAGTGGTGCCAATTTTTCCCTTAGATCTACTAGTTCTCTCCTCTCCTGCACTTTTACTAGCTTATTAGTCTAGCACTTTACCAGACTTCTTGTAGCAATTATTGTGGCACACAAAAGTGCTACCAGCACTAAACGTTCTACAAAGAAACAGCTCCAGTACTTATTATTAATGCCCACCCCTCCAGACATGTCTAACGGTCAGTTCCCAGTGTTTTCTCCTATTAACCTGGTGAACTTGGGCATCCCGAGGCAATGTAGCAACTGCCTTATGTACACTGAAAAACCTCTTGTCTTACCTCCCAACACTCAGACTGGCAAGATATGCACTTATATAGCCAAATTGGAAGCCATGTACTCTCCAGCCAAGACCAGAATAGCTGGTCAAGAGGAGAAGGTCAACTCTTGCACCACACCACATGGAACACATAGCCCTCCAGAACACACACCAGCACTGCCTTCACATAAAAGCACAAACCACACACCCACCTTCGTGGAGGCTGTCAATAAAAATCTACCCAAACAGCAGAGACATCCAAGGCAGAATTGCACTCGACCACCACAACACAACACTAATCATGAGACACATAACTCTCCTAAACAGTGTGCCACTCAACCAAAGCCCATAAGGCAAAACAGCATGCTCAACACACTAGTCATAGGTGACTCAATAATGAGGCACACTGATGCCCCACTCACTAGGCTGAATAAGGAAAAAGTAATAGTCAGCTGCCTGGCAGGTGCCAGGATCCACCACATAACGCACACATTCAGGTCTCTCAACAACAGGTACAAATATGACTCTGTCATTGTACATGTGCGTGTGAATGACCTGAGACGTACCTCCCTGGACTATATGAAAAGAGACATGGAGGAGCTTTTGGATTATGTATCCCAGGTGGTTATGACCCTAGCCCTGACCAGCATCCTGCCATCACCCAGAATGATACCACAGTACAAGCAGAAAATGATTGATTTGAACAATTGGCTAAGTTTCTGGTGTCATTCTAGGGGGATCCAGTATCTGTCTGCCTGGGATGACATGATTGACAGACCTCAATGCTTTACCAGAGATGGTCTGCATCTATCCCCCCTGGGCTTCTGGATACTGGACAAGGCTCTTGTCACCCCTATAGTGCCTTTTTAGGTGGTGTTCCAAAGGTCAAATTACCACAATAGCAACAAAGAAATGCAATCAGATGGTCATGCGACTCAACGCTAGAAGTCTAAATATCAAAATGCACTCACTCAAAGCACTCCTTAAAATGGAGAACATCAACATTTGTGCCATAACAGAGACCTGGTTCATGGCAGCAGAAAGCACCCCTGCACTACCAGGCTATAACTCATTCCACACCTTTCGGCCACAGAACTTGGACCGAAGCTCCAAAGGTGGTGGTGTTTCCATATTCATAAAGGATGCACACACCTCCAGACTGGTAGCCCAACATAATGCATCTGAGATACTTCAGGTGCAGTGAGTCAGGTCGTAGCCTGCTATAGAGCCCCAACTATGTCCCAAGACTCACACTCCACATTCTTAAGCACCCTGGAGAATATTAGGCTCCAACTTAACACTCTCATACTGGATGACTTTAACTACTCCTCCATTAACTGGGAAAACTACTCATGTACCAATACATTTGCCCCCACGTTTCCTGGAATTCATTAATTCCAATGCCCTGGACCAGATCGTTCTTACCCCTACTAGAGGTAACAACATCCTTGACTTGGTCATTACTAACAAGGGCGACTGTTGCTCTACACCAATAGTCAACTCCTCCCTGGTTAGATCCGGCCACAAACTAATCACCTTGGAAATCCACATCCCTCCCACCCCCCTCATAAAGGTAACCACCATGAAAAATGTCTCCAAAACTAACTTTGGGCTCCTAAAAACAGAGGTGGGTAACTTCACGGCACCCATGCAAATGGAGATCAGTTGCATGACCGCCGAATCATACACCAATGCACTGTAAGAACACATACACAAATGCAAGGATCTCGCCATACCCAATAGAACCAAGACGTTCTCCTCCAAAAAAAGGAAGCCAATCTGGTGGTCCCTTCCCATAAACAAACTCTACAACAGAAGGAGGAAACTGATGCGAAATAAGATGAAGTCCCAAGACTGGAAAAACTCCCTTAATAGCCTCAACAAAAAGTTGAGATCCCCCATCAAATCCTCTAAAGCTAGCTATGAAATAAGAATTGCAGCAGATAGTAAAGACAGCCACAAGGCCTTCTATAGTTATGCAAAGAATCTCCATGGCAATACCCAGATTTGCTCTGATCTACTGCACAATGATACCACCTATACCGAGCCAACATATATTGCCAGTAAACTGGCCGACAGATTCAGTGCAAACTTTACCCCCCCCCCCCCGCCCCAAGGGACCAGTCACAATACCAGCAGATTGCCAGGCACCCAGTATTACTGCTGCACAGGTTAATACAGCACTGTCCAAGGTCAAGAATACAGCTTCTATGGGACCTGACCATATCCCTGGCTGTGTTCTACATGAACTACAGAGTGAACTGGAACCTCACCTGTGTGCCCTGTTCAGTCACATCCTCACCTCAGGCTTTGTCCTTACTGAATGGCGCACTACTACAGTCATCCCTCTCCACAATGGAGGAGAGACTACAGACCCTGGGAACTATCTCCCCATTAGACTGATGAGCCTGATATGCAAAACTATGGAACGCATCATCATGGACCTAATAAGCAAGGATATAGGGAATTTCCAAACTCTGGATCCCACACTGTTTGGTTTTGTGAAGGGTAGATCATGCCTGCTCAACTTGGTCAACTTCTATGAGTCAGTCACCAGAGCTCTGGATGAAGGCAAGGTGGTTCATACAGCCTACCTTGATTTGGCCAAGGCCTTTGATACCATTTCCCACTCAGGAATCATAGAAAACTTACTAAGCTAGGCATCAACCCCTATATCACTAGGTGGATTGCAAACTGGCTCACAGGTAGAATCCACAGTGTGAAAGTAGCTGACACCAAGTCAGACTGCCGACCAGTCGCGGGTGGAGTCCCACAAGGTTCGGGCCTGGTTCCTCTCCAGTTTGGTATTTACTTCTCTGAAGCCCAGGCTAACACAAAGGGACTCTGGCTGACAAAGTTGGGAGCTTTTATTAACTCCACGAGTGATGTTGACATCCTACAGAAAGGCCTCACTGAGACCAATGACTGGTGTCAGAACCATGGCCTTAAGCTCAATGCCAAAAAATGTGTTGTCATCCCCTTTGGGAAAACTTGGTTCCAAATAATTACCACATTGATGGTAGTCCACTGAACACAGAAGGCATTATAAGAGATCTGGGAACACAGGTTGACAGCAACCTCTCTTTTGACCACCACATTGCCACTGTGGTCAGAAAGTCCTTCTGTGTGGGACATCTCATTACTAAGGATTTTGCATCCAGGAAGAAAGAGGTCATTGTCTCCCTCTAGTCTTTCCTGATTAGGCCAGTCATTGAGTACAATGCCCCATTTGGCATTTGCCTCACTAAACACCTGCAACAAGTGGAGAGGCCACAAAAGTACTGCACAAAGAGGATCCTAGGCCTCAATTATTTGTCCTATATGGACAGACTAAAAAAACTCCAACTATTCTCGGTCTCATATTGCCTACTTAGAGCATGCCTGACCCAGCTCTGTTAGAAATGCTACATCTAAAGAAATCCCAATCCCTCCACACCACACACTCCATGAGACCTCAACCTCATTACCACAATCAACAGAACATGCTGGAGGGACAGGTTCATAACCCAGAGACTGCCCATGCTATGGAATAGACTTCCCATACATGTCAAGCAGAGCACCTCACTGGCCCTCTTCAAGAGAAATCATGATGAGTGGATGGGAAATAGAAAATTCACCCCGGGGATCGCTCCAGTGGCTTTACTCGACAGAGGCACTGGAAACTAAGGTCGGGTGGCATGATCCTATGGTCAAGGCTTGTAAAGGCTCAAGGGCCATTAGCCTAGTATACTCCTATGAACCTATGAACCTACAGCAGTAGAATAAACGTTACTCACCCCTTCCTGTCCGGTATTTTGCCAGGATTGTACATATGCAGTCAACTCCTGTACATAATACTCCTGCACAATGCTTGGAACATGCCGATGAGCTTCATAAGCAATTGTATTCATGAACCATTCTGTCCACTTAGGCTGCTTCTTTGTTGCTGAGCAAGTGAAATCAGGGAAGAAGCCTATCCGACTTCACAGGTTTTATACTGTGCTGCACAGAATTCAAGGTAGACTGGACTGCATCTGCAGACTTCCTACAGGGAACAGCCACCGGAGGTCTGTCTCTGGCATGTAGCAGAAGGTAAGTCTTATCCACAAGTCAAATTTTGCTTTCCAATGTTTATGTGCTTTGTGGTACGAAACATACATTGATTTATTATAAATATATATATATATATATATATATATATATATATATATATATATATATATATATGTGTGTGTGTGTGTGTGTGTGTATATGTGTGTATATGTATATATATATATATATATATATATATATATATATATATATATATATATATATATATATATATATATATATATATATAGGTATACATTCATATTGTCATAAATGACAATATCGATCATGCATTTGTGCGAACCAAATGAGCGGATTTCAAACCAACATTCTCAGACGTTCGAAAATCAACAAATCGAACAGCTGATTTGCTGATTTTCAGGGTGAAATGTTGCAAACACATCGTAATGCAGGTGGGTAAGCCCCCTTGCACCCTCCCATGTGGGGGGCTGTGCCCCCCACAGCCCCCTACTTTAATACACTAGCTCCGAGATTGCACTACAGTGGGGAAAGGGATCATTTCCCGATCCCCACTATAGTGCAATACGCACCGACAATGTTGAATATACAATGAGCGAATGCCAATGTGCATTCACCCATTGCACATTTGGACTATTTTTTTTCGAGGTCTTGCCACTTTGAAAATCTCCTTTCGAACAAAGCGGATTCACACGAGTGCATAAAACACTTATGAAGGTAAACCAGCTATATATTTATTTAAAAAAAATGCTTAATTTTTCTATGATGAGATAATGCTTTATACAACAGAGTTTTGTTTGGGAGTCAATCTTAGGACAACAGCAGAACTCAGCTTTTTCAAAATATGCTTCCTTAACAGTTTTCTACATAGGCTACATGCAATGCAAATATATACATACAGTACATCACACTACAGTCACTTTATAATATCTACAGCATGCTTTTATAAATAACATAATACATACTTTTACAATTTAGATGCCTGCAGATGCTTACAGTTTAACATATCATAGCAAAACCAATAAAAACAACACTGTATGCAAATTGTCTAACATAGGCAAGCTTTACTACAATTCACAAGAGAATAATACATCTCAATGAAAGGATGACATAACTATTGCAGATATTTATATTGTTTTAATACATAGAAAACATATTGTAGAGGAAGAAAAGAAAGCAACCATATGATTTCCCCACTGAGCAACCGAAACATATAAAAGCACGAACAACATATTACTTATAGAAACCGTGTCTGAGATGTCACATTTTTAAGACACAAGTCAATAGTTATAACTACATGCAATGGTACCATTTCTTTTTTATATTTTAGTACATGTGCAGTTTTTGCATTTGAAATGTACAGTTACTGTGAACAGGACAACACTATACTAAAACACAAACCTTTTGGTTTATTGCATCTGGTTAGTCCTTCCATGCCTTCTGCTTCTGATCCATATCTCTCAGCTGCTATGTTTTAGGCCCTTAGGTTTAGCGTTGTTTCTTTCAGATTGATGATGTTCCTCAGAAAGTCAGGCCTGTTTATTTGTGTATTCTTTAATGTTCATCATATTGATCACTGCTGCAGCAGCCTTAGCTACAGGGATTATATCCTGCCAAGGATATAACAGCCAGCCACCTTCCAAAGTTTTAGGGCACCTTCCACGCACCCAAATTGTCAAGCAGGTTGAGCTGAACTGACTACAAGACAAAATTATGCACAAAGCCCTTCAGAGCTTTACTGACAGTGAGGAATAGGCTCCTCTGAGACTTTAGAGGATTGGCGGTCGGCTTGTGCTTTCTTTTGCTTTGCAGGTAAGTTCCCTTTGGGGAAAAACTTCCATTTCCATAATTTTATGCTTTATTACTTTTTTCTTCGGGAAAGTTATTTTAAAGCTAGGAGTATGCTTTTAAATGGAGCACTCATTTTTTTCTGTCAGTTTAAAAGTAGTGTAAAGTAACTGAAAACATTGTTACTGTGGATAATGTTTATTTCTCTATTGTGAGGCTGACATGGTGCTTTGACATGCTTTTCACTGTTTTTTTTTTCTTTCAAAAAAGTAACGTTTGTGGACTGGTAGTGCTTGCTAGCAATAATAGCTGCTTGTCTTCCCTGGGAGAGAAGCTCCATTTTTGGCTTGAACATGGATCAGACTACCGGTCCCATGGTTGGTCCTTCTACCAGTCACAAAAAGAAAAATGTTAAGCAAACAGCCGTTGCCACCACAGCAGGCTACCAATTTGCCTCAGCCACAGGTGGGTGACTCTGCTGTGGCCATTTGTAGTACCTCAGACCACTTATCGTTTAACCCAGATCCCTCTGGTGTAGCACCTGCAGCCACTATGGACAAGGGGTTAGCCACATCCTCTGCAGCTGTTGCGGTCAAAGGTTTCCCTGTTGTATCAGAATGCTGTGTCCATCCCTGGGGAAACATCAGCTGCTACTATTAGTAAAACGGGTGGCTCCATTTTACCTGTCATAAAGAGCCTCATTTGAACATCTGCTGTTGTAGTAAATCCAGCTTATGCAACTGTACTTTAAATATATGAACTAGGCATACACAAAGATTCTCTATCACTGACCATATAGGGTCTAGTATATAAAAGCCTTCTGTTGTGAAAAATGAGAAAGTGCTCCTCTTCCTGACCCTCTATTGTGATTTTTAAAGGACAGTGTTATGATTTGTAATGCATGGAGACTGAGAGGTGTTTTCTGATCTACTGTCTGAAACAGCTCCCTGAGTGACTGCAGGTGATGCAAGCTGCTCCATTGTACACAAGCAAACATTTGCTCCTCCACCATGTAGGACCACTCTAAGTGGCCAGGCACTGGTGAAAACAACAGCTAGAATACTCTTTCCTTAACTGCATGTGCTGAAAAGAGGCATGATCACTTCATTACTTTTCTGGGTATGTTGCACGACAGACAACAAAATACTTGGCTAAACAGACAAAAACTCACTTTGCTGGCCTGATAGACAGTAGCTTTCCAAAGGCTACAGCTGTTACTAAGCAATATGCAAAAGTCACTTTTCTCTTTTGTGTTGTCCAGTTCATATGTAGTGTAA
The DNA here is from genome assembly GCF_019279795.1 of Protopterus annectens. Classification (NCBI taxonomy): domain Eukaryota; kingdom Metazoa; phylum Chordata; order Ceratodontiformes; family Protopteridae; genus Protopterus; species Protopterus annectens. The sequence goes on from NC_056745.1 coordinate 152,268,991, forward strand.
CATTATCTTCTACTAACAAAAGATCAGTGTTATAGATATTTATAAAACGAGTAATTCTTTGCATTCTCATTCTTTCTGTAAATTAAGCAAACTGCTTTTCACAGCTGCAAAACTGGATTTGTAAGCAATGCTATTCAAGATAGTTGTAAAAAGGCATATACAGAGATGCAAAATGATACATTAGCTTTAAAACTTTGTTGCAGCCTGAAGATGGAGCCATGTCATATGATTCCCACCCCAATTTGATAGCTATCTTAAAGGTATAGAACTACTCTTTATGACAACCCTATTTACTGAGGAATCATGCTGATAGAGCCATTGCATTCAGCAAGTGCTGATCCATAGTCACACAATGGTGAAGTAACTCATTTCATGCTCAAAAAAGCTTTCATTCTGTTTGATTCATTGATGGGCTCTTGGTAAAAGAGTACTCAATCTACTGACGTTCTCTTTGCAAATGCTATGATCCTTCTGTTGAAGTATTATATACATTTTACAGAAACAGTTAAATAGCAATTCTGCTACATATATAATTGCAAGTAATGTTTTCAATACAATAAATGCAATTTCATGCATCAAACCTTGTTATGAGCTATGGACATTCAGATTATCTGAGAAGCTTTTTAATAAGATGCCCAAACTTCAAATATTTGCTATCACTAACCGCTCTACAACTTGACTCATTAGTAGATAATGATGAAGTCTCTTGAGACTAATTTTACAAAATCTTCTCTGAGCTCTGACCTCTCACAACTAATTCCTGATGTGGCAATGTATCTTATGGAGATGGCATTGATTTAGCCTGTACAACTAGAAGTCATCACTGTGGATAATGCAGCATCTCAGATTATAGCAGAGGTCAGTATGAAGTGGACGTTTTTGTCTTAGACCAGATCTTGGTCCACCCTGGCTCTTTATCTGTCTTTCACAGAAGGTAAAACATTTAGAATTTTATTGTAAAATATCTTCTGTTTCAGATCTCTGTTTTGTACAACTAGAACTCTGGTTACCTACTTTCTAGAATTAATCGTGAAAATGAAGTGACAAGTTTCAGTATGAACCTTCTGCCATTAAGAGTTGTACACATGCAAAAGTGCTATTAATCAGTACGCATATTTTTGTACTCAGGCAAGAATCAGCAAGATACTATCTGACCCAAAAAGTTGCACTTTATCAGGATTTTATTTACTGTACAGATTATTCTATCTACTTGACAATGTGACATAGGTATTGTGAACTTGAAGTCATGTGTGCATTCCTCTCATTTGGCAAAAATATGTCATATATGGATGAAAAAATTCAGACCATTACCAGACATTACTGCTGGTATATTCCATATCTTGAAAATGTGGACTTCAGGACAGTTATCATAGATTGTGTTGTTGTACCTTTCATTTGAAAAAAAAAGTATTACAGTTAGCATAGTTATCCATACACAACAAAAATCAAGACTGATGAACTGAAACAGATCTATGCCAACATTTAACCAGTACAATGAAGGAACTGTATGAATAATTAACTTGTTTTCTGGTTCTGGTTCCAAAACATGCCATGTTATCCACAGTTATAAATTATTTCATTGTTAGGTAGTACATGGCTCAATGGTAAAGATCTTTGACTCAAGGATCCAGGATCTGGAGTTCATTCCTGACTTCTGTTGCTGTCTTTGTGGACTTTGCATGTTCTCACTAGGTATGTTTTTTTTCCTCAAGATGATCATTATTTCTTCTTTTGCAGTAGCCCTTAGTCTATATGGGTTGTTTACTATCTAGGAAACAACAATCGGGCAGCTTCAAAAATCTTTTACTCCTCCCCAACACCTTCATCCTTTCTGCTAATTGGCTAACCCCAAGGAGGGAAATCAGCAGTCAGAGTGAAGCATTCTTTAGAACTATCTTGCCCATACTAAGAGAGAAGAGCCTAACAGTCCTGAAATAATCTGTCAATAGAAACAATAACGCATATAAAGTAGGAACAATCACAACAATACTTTATATAACTACAACTATATATAAGGATAGAGATATAGAGGGTGGGTGTGGCTATTGCAGCAGTGAGGCAATCAAACATTGAGTATGTCACACTGCCAGCCCAGCTATCAGGACTTTTATAAATAATTCTAAGTCATTTGGGAATATTGATATGATTTATACAGAAGTGCGTGTAAAGTACTGAGCTAAAATGTAACCACAGCATGCCCTATTGGAATAGAACAGGAATGTACCTGCACTTTTGTGACTGTTTAGATGTATATGTTTAATGAAAATCAGAACACAGGAGGTTAACTTGAAAAGAAAATTCAGAGAAAATAGTTGAAATTAAATTGTTTCATAACCACGTAATAAAATATATGTTATCTCTAAGTTTCAATGCAGTAGCAGACACAATGTCTAGAGCTAGAAGTTTTTTGTATTGTCTTGTAAGAGAAGTAATTACTAGTTTTGAGATGTAGAAGCTTTTTATTGTTTTATGACTTCCAGGATCTGCAAACATCTAAGAGATATGTATTTTCACAGAGAGTTGCTAAATTCTGTTAGTTTCTGACAAATGTTGTTTTGCTTGGGAACTAAAGTCAGGTGACATAAAGTCATGTCATCCTAATTAACCCAGAAGTAATATTTGATATTAATTTAAGAACTCTCTCAGAGACAGACTGTGCATTTTGTATTTTGTCTTTCACCAGGAAACATCCACTCACCTACACTTATCTTGCTGCAAGTAAGTTTCTAGGGCATAGCAACTCTTTTAGATTCAAATAGGAATATAGTAAAGTATAGCTTAGATGTTTTCTTTATTTATTTGAGACTGTTCTGCAATGTTGTTTTAAATATTTCCTGTGATTTTGAACTCTGTTTTAACTGATTCCTTACTGAGCATTTTTATGTTCTTTTATTATTTATTATTAAATATATTTAAACCTTTTAATTGTGGCTGGTCTGTTTAGAGATATTTAAGCTCTTAGAGTACATGCATATCTATTTGGTGACACTGTATAGGCCACTCCTAAATAACCTTGTCTTGGTCAGACTACCATATGGATTAATAGTAACATTACACAGTAGGATTGGACACCCTTTGTTAAGGGCCTTAAAGTAGCTGATAAGAGTTGGGTGGTGGCAGTGAAAACTACCTTATAGTCTGGGCAGAAGGGAGCATAGCCAGTAAACCTGTGTCAGCCTTCCCCAGGAATGCGTGTGCGTGTGTTTGCATATAAAACAAATCTCAAAGAGTGTGTGTGTGTGTGTCATCTACCTGGGCAGGGACACAAAGCACTAGTTGGACAGAGAGGGTGCTGGAGGTCTTAGCTTGGCCACTCAGCTGTGATCTCAACTCTATAGCTGTGCCAGTGGGGAGTCTTAATGGGGATCTGGAAAACAGGGAGAAACTAGCCCCAGACTGACTGTGATCTCTGTGTGCTCTTAAGGGAAATTGCAATTTACTGTGTATATACTTGTCATCCTCCCAATGTGTACAACCATCATTGTTGCCAATGGTGAGGATTAAGGCTCCTTGATTACTGGGACAGTGCAGGGGTATCACAGAGTCTATGACAATAAGAATAATAATAAGAAAAAACAGCTTGTATGAAATCAACAGGAATTCTTTATTGACATCCAGTAAGCACTTTTGTCTTATACCAAAGACTTTTTCAGACTGAATGTTGCTGACAAAAACACCATTTATATCATTCTAGGCCACATGATTCAATCAATCATTCGAAATTAATGTTTATTTTCTTATGTTTAAAAAAAACTTTAACATTTTCTTCATCATTAAGACTAGGGGGGCTGGTAAGCATTAAATTTAATTTTTCATAAGTACTCCCTCCAGTACAGTTCATCTTCAGCATCGAAAGTACAGTAGACTTCCTCTTATCTGGTCTTGCTGGGACTGGACCTTAGGCTGGATGAACGGATGGCTGGTTAATCATAAAATGCATACAAAATAGCATATATAGGTTTTAAATCAGCCAGAATAGCAGGATTTTTGTTAGTATACATTTTTGTAATGAATATGAAGTCTAAAAGTCAAAAGTCTGTCATTACTTAGAGCAGAGGAGGCAGAAGTGGTGTTGTTCTCTATTGTCTTTTGCTAGGGCTCTGGCAGAAATTTGATGGCTGGTTAAAGAAGAGGCTGGTTAAAGAGAGGTTGAATAAGAGGGAGTCTACTGTATTTTCAAAATTATGCACTTCATCTAAAACAATAAACTTAAAGTCTACCTTACATGAATTTTTGCTGTAATGTTTATTGAAAGCATTTTTGTCATTTACTATTGAGACAGCATATTTGTGTTTGTTAACTCTGCAATACAATTTCCTAGTAGATCTTTCAACATAAAAGGCAGTACATGACATGCATAAAACTAAATAAACAACAAATTTTGATTTACATGAAAAATGTCCATTAATTCTGATTTTGACATTATTGACTTTTAAGGCCATCATGCTGGAGTACAAATATTGACAAAAGTTGCAATTTAAACATCTAAACATTCCTAGTTTATTATACTTTAAACTAGGAAGACTTAACTTAGATTGAAAACAATTTTAAAGCTCTTTCCTATTTTTTAAACAAACAATGGCTTTTCACCTACTGCTTTCTCGATTTCAGGGAAAATGCACAGAATCGTGCAATTATTTCTCATAATATTTTTGATAGATATTTCATCTATACTATTCATCAATAACATAGACGTGCTGACATTTTTATTGATGGATGTATTTTCTTTGATACTGTTTTAAACTTCTCCCCTTATATTAATAATGTCATCAAACTTTTCCTTAACTACCTTTTGAGCATACCCCCTATTTAGAAATTTGTAACACAGGGATGCCCCTTCAGTCATAAAATCTTGATCACTTTTAGTAAGCATATTAGTTCTTATTAATTGACCTTTTACTATATTAGTTTTAATTCTTTTTGGATGCATGCTATCATAACTAAGATATGCATTATTTTGAATATATTTTTTCTATATTTTATTTGATAATTGATCTTTTTGCTTAAATATCACAACATCTAAAAAGTGCAAATTTTTCAAATCACACTTTGATGTAAACTTTAGGTATGAGATGACATTGTTAATATAGTCTAAAAATGTATCGTATAAACTAGAAACACCCCTCCAAATTAAAAAAAAATATCATCAATAAAGCGCTTGTACAGCACAATGTTGTCAGAAAAGCACTACCTAAAATAAATGCTATTTCCCATCCAATAATGAACACATTCACAAAACTGGGGACCATAGCTGCACCCATGGCCACTCCATTTACTTGTTGGTAGAAATTTGAATTAAAATCAAAGAAATTATGACTGAGTTTACAACAAACAAAACAAACCAATGAAAACCAATAAAAGCGGGCGAAAACCGAGTGAGATCCAAGTAGTATTAAGAATTCCAATTTTATTAGCACTTTCGGCGAGGTCAATGCCTCCCCTTCTTCAGATAACAAACCATCTAAATAACAAGTAATTTATACTAAATTTAAAGCAATTAATCAATTAAATTGTTGTCTCTTAAACTATCGTTAAAGAGATACAAGTTAAAGATCAATTCTTGTATACGCAAACATACCATAGGCGGAAAACAACCAGTTACTAAGCCAAAATTTGAAAGTATATATATTTAAATATGACAATAATATATTAATATCATCATCCAGAGCATCCTACACATCATAAAATGTACTAATACCATAAATATCATCATACTGAACATTAAATATCACTCGTAATCAAATTATAAGAATAAAGATAAAAATAAAAATCAACCTACAAAATAGTAAATAAAAAATACATATAAAATAAACCAAAACAGCATTATAAGTGTTAAAAGCAACTGATATGTGCCACTACTTATTATATACTGTATTCATGGCACCATAAAATGTGCATTTTATAAAGTTAGTTTATATTTTATATTTTATAGTCTTGTTGTATCAGATGACCTTGTTGTAAAAGCTAAAGCTAGCGATTAGGCAAAAATATATTAAGCCATTTCCAAAGCCATTATAATAAATTAACTAACATAATGTATATGCAAATTGCTACTATAATGCCCTTAATTGTTCATATTATAAGCTAGATGATAAGAGTTTTCTTCTTAATAATAAAGTGAACGTGGAACTAACCTCCTTAAAACCAAATACACTTATGTTTAAATATATTATATCTTGTATTTTCTATATGAAATATATCATTTACCTTCGTAAAGCTAATAATTTCAAAATACTTTTAATGGAAACATATTCATTGAGACCTGGAAGAATGTGGGTCACTGTTCTTATTTGCCACATGATTTCATCTGTTTCTAGTTGTAATTGCCAAGGCCCCCCTCCTACATCTACTTGCCTTTGTTGTAGTATAGTGAATTTAAACTTATGATCGGGGAACTCAATAATATGTCTAGCTAGTGCATTTCAAATTTTGGCTTAGTAACTGGTGGTTTTCTGCCTATGGTATTTTTGCGTATACAGGAATTGGTCTTTAGATTGTATCTCTTTAACGATAGTTTAAGAGACAACAATTTAATTGATTAATTGCTTTAAATTTAGTATAAATTACTTGTTATTTAGATGGTTTGTTATCTGAAGAAGGGGAGGCACTGACCTCGCCGAAAGCGCTAATAGAATTGGAATTCTTAATACTACTTGGATCTCGCTCAGTTTTTCGCCCGCTTTTATTGGTTTTCAAATTATAACTGAGTATTATATCAAGCATCTCCATAATTAAACATGTTTTGTTTTCTGTAAAAAGTCTCAAATTAACTAATTCTAACTTTACAAGGTCCACCCCAGTATCATTTGGTATAACCGTATAAAGAGACTGAATATCCAAGGTAACAAGAAAATCAGATTCTAATACAGTAAACTCTTCAACTTTTTTGCAAAAAAGTCAAAAGTATCCCTAATGAAGGAAACACATTCTTCAACAACTTTTTGAAAACATTTGTCAACATAAATGGCCATGGTCTCAGTTTTGCATCCACTGCTGGCAACAATAGTTATGAGAGGTGGACCATCTAGAATCTTATGAACTTTAGGCAGACCAACTATTCTGCTTCTTTTAGGATTTTTGATATTTAGAAAAAGCACTGTTTCACTGTTTATAACTCCGTTGTATAACCACTCTTCTATGAAAGAATCTATCATAGAGCATGCTTTATGTCACTGAAAGAAACTGACTTATAAAATTTGTTGTTATACAGCAAATCTAACCTTTTTCTGTTATAATCTTCCCTGTCTAATACAACAGCATTACCTTTGTCATCTTTGGTTGCAAGAATTTCTTTATTATTTAGTAATTGATAAACGCCTGTCCTTTCTTTCTGTTACAAATTTCTAAATAGGGGGTATCCTGAAAAAGTAGTTAAGGAAAAGTTTAATGAAGTTGTTAATATGAGGAGAGAAGGTAAAAACAGTATCAAAGAAAAGGCGGCCAGTAATGAAAATATCAGCATGTCTATGTTAATGATTAATAGTGTAGATGAAAGATCCTTCAAAAACATTATAAGTAATAATTGGAAGATTCTAAGTTGTTTTCTTGAGGTCAAGAAGGCAGCAGCTGAAGAGTTGTCATTTGTTCAGAAAACAGGAAAGAGCTTTAAACATTTTGTTCAATCTAAGTTAAGTCTTCCTAGTGTAAAGTATAATAAAGTAAGAATGTTTAGATGTTTCAGTTGCATCTTTTGTCAATATTTGTACATCAGCATGATGGCTTTAAAAGTCAATAATGTCAAAATCACAATTAATGGACATGTTTCATGCAAATCGAAATTTGCTGTTTATTTAGTTTTATGCATGTCATATACTGTCTTTTATGTTGGAAGAACTACCGGGGAATTGCATAGCAGAGTTAGCAAACACAAATATGCTATATCAATAGGAGATGACAAAAAATGCTCTCAATAAACATTACAGCGAAAATTCACGTAAGGTAGTTTTTAAGTTGATTATTTTTAGATTAAGTGCATAATTCTGAAACTCGGTTTGATGCTGAAGATGAACTAGACTAGAGGGAGTATTTATGGCAAATTAAATTAGATGCTTGCCACCCCTAGGTCTTAATGATAAATACAATTTTAAAGTTTTTTTTAAAATGTAAGAACATTGATATTAAACAAACCATTTTTTCGTATTGCTATTGTATTGTTTTATGGCTTTATTTTCCACTTTTTTGGTAATTGAGTCTATGTCAGTTTATCAAATGACCAAATTGTCAAAACCCATATGGTTGAGACCATATTGTCAACAGTTTGGTTCATTGAATTGTTTTGACTGAGATCGCGATACAGTGGGGATCAGGAAAGTACGCTTTTCCCCACAGTAATGGGATCTTGGAGTTGGTATAAATAATTAGCAGGGGGTGTGATGGATGCTGAGGGCCTTGACTCTTGCAAAAACATTGTTCGTGTTTTTGGAGGGTGTTGTGTAGCTTTATGTTAGTTTTTTGATTACCTATATTGTCGACCATATGATCTCAACCATATGGGTTTCGACAATGTGGTTTTTCAATAAACTGAAATAGATCCATTGAGCATTGACTGTTATGATTAATTGCAAATTACACAACTGTAGTGTGCCCATCATTCCCACTGCTGTTGTAGCATTTAGGTCATATGGGTTGAATACAAAAGCTTAAAACCTTGACAGATATAGCATCATTCCCAAGAACTGCATCAGGGATGATTTGTTAGTAGTTTGCTATACATTCACATTTGCCTGAAGCTTATGATCAACTAGTTGAAATATTTCTGTCAACACATCTGATATGCATTCCTGCTGAGTTATAGTGATAGCTCTGCAAATAGTTTTTGGTATTTGCTATAATCTGTGTTAGAATTGCTTTGGTTTACACTCTAGTAACAGTAGAGGAAGAACCAATACATTTCTGGTCCTCTGATTGCTTGTAGAACATTGAATTGTGCTGTTTTGCTATTGTCTTGTTTGATTTTTGTATTATTTCTGTGATCTTATAAGCTGCCTGTTTTGGGCAGTGCTGCTCATCGACCAGACATGTTTAACCATGCACTGCATAGATGGAGATACTTTGATCCATGCCTTTCTCTACAGAACCTACTCTAGAAATTCATAATCTACTTATTAGTCATTGAACTAAGAGCACCGGGTTTGTTTACCCTTCATTTAAGCAACTTCTAATCTCTTTGTCACCCTCCAGTCCACATTAATATGTAATTGTAACCATGGACCCACAATTTTCAACTGTCTCTTGTAGCCAGCTTGGATGAAATTGGCATCTTCAGGTAATGCAGCAGCCACCTACCTCTTAACTTTCCAGATTTTTACATCATGTCCAGATTTTGGTTTGTTGGTCTGTTCCTCATATTTCTGGCAATTCACTGAGGACTGTCATTAAATAATGACATATATTTGACTTTCAGACTTCCTATCCTTCAGAAATGCATTTGAACACAAATCCTGTTATTCTAGTGACTTTCTAAGTTTATAAGAGCAGTATCTAAAATCTATCCCTATTTTGGGCACTTGTCCCCTATTATTTTAGACTTTGTCCAGAGTTCTTGTACTAGAAGTTGAGAAGTTTGCCACCTACTACTTAAACAATCTGTCACAGTGTGTGGGAGATGTAGCTATATAAAATTCTTGGAGGGAAAGGTCTCACTCACAGGCACTACAAATAACAAGCATACTGAACCGGACTTAAAAACCTTAGACCAAATACATAGACATCCATATGCTGAGGCTATTAAAAGTAACTGACCCAAACCCCAAACTCCTAAATGAACCCAAGAAACAACTACTCAAAGAAACCTCCCAAAAACACATCTCAGACAACACCCACCACAAAGTGTCCATCTAGGGGTCACGCAGACTCAGTTCAAAAGCCTATAAGGCAAACCACTAGCTATTCCAATATCGTTATTAAAGGTACCTCCATAGTGAGACACACTGATGCATCACTCATAAGACTGTGCAAAGGGAGGTTCCATGTTCTGTTGCCTGCCAGGTGCCAGGATTTGCCACATCATACAAGCACTCAGGTCCCAACATAGGAAGTACACATGTGACACTGTCATTGCATGCATTCCTGTAAATGCACTCAAGTCCCATCATAGGAAGCACACATGTGACACTGTCATTGCATGCGTGCCTGTAAATGAGATGAACACTCCTGGAACATATATGAATTAACACCTGATGGACCTCTCTGAGTATATGTCTGGCGCAGGTATGAACCCTAGCTGTGAGCCTTATTCAACCATCACCAACAATGACACAATAATACAAGCAAATGATAACTGACATCAGCAAATGGCTTAGATTCATGTGTCATCTGAAGGGAAGAGATGGTAGACAGTCCAAACTGCTTTGCCAGGGATAGCCTGCACCCCCCCATGGTTTCCAGATATTAGCCAAAACCTTGTCCATCTCTCACAGTGCCTTTTTAGGCAATATCAGTCTTCTAAAGCTTCCAGCATAACTAAGCAGAATTAGTACAACATTAAGGTATTGCTGCTCAATGTTAGGAGCCTTAACAAAAAGAAACTTCCTACTGAACAAGCACTACTTACATTGGAAAACGTAGATGTATGCATCATCACAGAGACCTGGTTCAAGTCCAGTAAAAGCACCCTATCAATGGAAGGCTTTAATGCCTATCACTTGTACAAGTCTACTGCATTAGAACTAGGCAGTAAAGGTGGTGGTGTTTCTGTACTGAAAAAAAGAACACATCACCTCCACACTCATTAGACAAGATATTGATTTGGAACTCTTCCACATTCATCTTACTAAAAACAAAACCTTTTATCACATCACAGCAAACAACAAGACTCGTATTATGTCCCTCTTGGCTCATACCATCTACCTAACCAGTATGGAGTTCCTGTGTATTAAGCCAAACAGCATTTCCCTAGGAGACTTCAACTATCCCACCATAAACATGTAGACTTATACATCCTCAAACATGCACACTCTTTTCTCCCCGGGCCTCCGCTGAAAATGGACCTACGTCCAGTTGGACACTCCCGGTTAACAAATGTAAATAAATAACTAAATAATTAAATAAATAAATAAATAACTACAATGTACACCCTTTGATTTCTGGACTTCATAAGTACAAACAATAAATACTCTGGACCAGTTAGTCTTCACTCCAACCAGGTAAGATAAAATCTTGGACATGATTCTTACCAGTATGGGACAGTAAGCCCAAAGCCCAAAGATTTCTCCAATACCTCAGTATTTAGAGTCTATGCAAAGACTAATCTAATAAAACCAAGTGATGACTGGCTAAATTCAAAAGTCCCTTCCACAATGTCGATCACACTGCTTATGCAAAATCCTTTGCTGCCAAGTTCTATGCACATGTTAATAGTTGCACAGATGTATCTGCCCCCCTCAGAAATAAATATAATGCCACATTCAGAAATAAATCCCTATGGTGAAACTCCTATATAAGCAGGCTCTATAGTAAAAGAAAACAACTCATTGCTTATAAAACTAAATCTGTCAGGATGCCAAAAACACTCATGCTAACTAAAGAAGGAATTCCAGATTCTGACCAAATCAACCAAAGATGGATATGAGGTAAAAAGAGCAACCCAGGTGAAAGATAACCACAAAGTCTTCTTTAATTATGCTAGAATATCAGAAACAATGCCCAGCACTGCGCAATTAATATTAAGTGATATCACATACTCAAAGTAAAAGGACACAGCCAACCTAGTGATGGACAAATTCAGCTCTAACTTCACCCCCATATCCCCCTGCAATAATCTCAGATCAAATATCCAACTCTACCAAGAAAAAATTCTCAAGGCACTATCTAAGGCCAGGAACTCTACATCTATGGGGCATGCCAGGCTGTCGACTCGCAATGCATTTAAAATGTCCAGATTTTTGCAGAATGTCTAGATTTCACTTCATATTTTTGTGTGTTCCTTATATAATTTGTCATTTTTTGTCATACTGTTGGGAATTGAAGTCATTAGACAATGATAGATATTTGAGTTTCAGACTTCATGCCCTTCAAAAAATGCATGCTAACACAACACCTTTTATTCTAGCAACTGAGTTTATAAGAGCAATATTTAACATTTGTCCGTATTTTGGGCCTTTGTCCTTCTATTATTTTTGGCTTTGTCCAGATTTCTTGTTGTAACAGGTAGAGAGGTATGCTTTTGTCTAGCCTGAGTCATGAATTGTCAGACCCACTACATAGGTTATTCAATATTAAGCTTATAACAGGCCTTGTGCCAGATAAATGGGCATGGAAGTCCACAAAGATGGGGCTACAGTGGATCCAAGTAATTATAGACCCATAAGCCTGATGATCTTCATCTGTAAGATGATGGAAAGGGTCATTGTGGAACTAATTAATAAAAAAAGGTGACCTACAGACTCTCAGCCAACCCAGTTTAGATTCAGTAAGGGCAAGTCCTACTTACTTATCCTGGTTGACCTATTGAAGAGGTTACCGAGGCAATGGATGAGTGAAAATCATTACACACACTGCCTATCTGGTCCTTTTAAAGGCATTTAACACAATCCTACACTCAGGCATAGTAAATAAACTCTCCAAGTTAAATGCTAAGCCCTACGTAACTTGCTGGATAATGACTGGCCCAAACATAGAACACAGGAAGTAAGGTTGGGAGGGTTGGGAGAGTGCCTGAAGGCTCATTCCTTGGGCCACTTCTCACTGGCATTGATTTCTCAGAGGTCAAAGCTAATTTTAAGGATTTGCGGCTGACCAAACTTGCAGATTACTTAAAATATGGTGCCATCATAAACTCTGCAGATAACAGCAGGATCCAATAAAACAGCCTCCCTCAAACAAATAATTGGTGGCAAAACTAAATAACAAGAAATGTCTTTTGGAAAGCATGCTTTTTGCAACTATCACATTGAAAACACCCTCCCCCACCCAGGAAATTGATCCCATAGTTAGAAGCCTGGGAACCTATGTTGGGTGCTAACTGCCCTTTGATCTCCACATATCCACTACTGTAAGGAAGTCCTTTTTCATCCTACAGCTTATATGTAATGGTATGGTGTCCAGATCCATTGATGTTTTTCTTCTGCTGTACTCTGCACTCATTAGGCCGATCACTGAGTATAAGGCCCGTTTTGGTATATGCCTGTCCAAGTACTAGCCAGCTGGAATGCCCATGATGCTTTCTTACTAAAAAAAAAAAAAAATCAAAGGCCCAAATCACAAAAACTATGCAAACCATCTCAAAGCCTTGTCTCTCTTGTCTTTCTTGACATTATACAGGCTGCTGAGAGGCAATCTCTGTCAGATGTATTACAGATTAGCAAACTGAGTGGTATCAGAAATACCTACTCAAAGGACCTCAATCTCCTTTGCAAGATGAACAGAACATGATTCAGGAACAGATAAAACAGAGTACTTCTCTTACTTTATTCATATGTAACTTGGATGAAAGAATGGGTAACTACAAATTCACCCCAAGTTTAGCACCAATGGCCCTCACAGATGGGGAAACAGGTAATTACCACAACATAAACCTGTTTGTCTATCTTAGGAGATTCACATTGCAACATATAAGGACGAATTACCATGGTAATGCAGGGATAGACTTCCTAGGATCCTCTCAGATTAATAGCCTAGTAATTATCACTGCACTTATGAACCTAAGTGGTACCTAACATATGGCTTTGAGTTTCAAACCATGCAGTCTAAATCTGTACAACAACTTGGTTAGCTGTCTGCTATGTTTTCATTCATAGTACCTCAAACTAGAAAGGCATCAACAATACTGACTGGACCATATAGCCCCCCAGCCATGATTGCTACAGGTCTCTGGGAAGTTTCTTTTCCATATAAGATCCGAAAAGGTAGTTTCAAGAACCTATATCTAACTAATGATGCATTAAATTAACAGAGTTTTAAACAGTATTTATCCAGCTTAATCGGCCCAAACCCTTGGTTTGTGGCATAGACTGAAAAAAATGGTTTTAGTCAAAGCTGCTACTGCCTCTTCAATGGTATGAAGGAGTTTCTGCTCCCTGTTGGTGCACTTATTGTGATCCTGCAGATCAGTGCACATTATGACCTTTTACTGCTGCCATACAGTTAACCAGCTTGTTGACTCTGTCTGACTGTTACTCTCAGTGAGTGCAAGCACTACAATTCTTGCTCAGGTGTAACCTTAAGTGCAGTGGTTGCTCTACATATAGCTTCAATCACGGGAACTGCCTCAGGTAGTATTATTACATCACACACTCCCTCTTGACATCTTATGGCATAAACAGATCAGTATCCTTTTCAGAATATCCTTCACATTCTATACTACAGCTTTTACATCCATCCTGGTGTTTCATGCTTCTGTTATGCTTCTGTAGTTGTAAAGAAATGCCAACCACATATGTGAGTATAAGATATCTATCTATCTATATATATATATATATATATATATATATATATATATATATATATATATATATATATATATATATATATATATATATATATATATATATATATGGGTCCCCTTCAGAATGCCGAAATTCAGAACTTCAAAACCCATATGATCGCAGACCATATGTTCGAAGATTTGAAATACTGACATTCTGAACGGGAAATCATATATAGTGCGGATTGGGAGATTTCCCTTGCCCTCGCTGTAGTGCGATCTCGGAGTTGGTATATTTAAGTAGGGGGGTGTGGGGGGTGCAGGGTGGCAAAGCCCCCCTGCTGTACACAGTTTAATGTGTGCTTTTTGATTTTTACGGGTCTAGTTCACATTTTCGAACATTCAAATGTTCGATCATATGGTCTCAGCCATACGAATTTCAAACATTTGAGCATTCGGTTATGTGAAGTAGACCCATATATATAATATTTAGCCACCCTTGTACCACATTATTCTTATAATTACCTGAAGACTCGAACAAGACATATCATCTGAAATGTGCTTGGAGTAAGCACCTCACTGGTTCTTTTGAGCTTTTTTTTAAATTTTCTTAGGTTTTAACTTTCTGGTATTTAACCCCTACCCTTGAGTGAATTTCTTCTTGTTTGCTCATTGCACAGCACTGCGGACTTCCACACAATTGTGTGCCATAACTGGACAGATAATTTTGACAATTTTTCCCTTAGATACAGCTATATCCCAACTGTGTAGTTTGTCATATTAAGTGCATTTCTGGGCCAAAAGGCAGTACTAGTGAAGCTATGTAAGCACCCCTTTGTAATAACAGCACCCCTTTGTAATAACAGCACCCCTTTGTAATAACAGCACCCCTTTGTAATAACAGCACCCCTTTGTAATAACAGCCTCAAGGGTTTTTCTGCAGCTCCGCTCTACCTACAAGTGTAGCATTAAGCCTAGCCTCTGAGGTATTAACACAACTTGTCCACTAGTTATTTCTGCGTGTGACCCCTTTCCTACCATATTCCTGTTTCTGACCATATAAATTCACTTAGCACTATAAACAGGCAATTTCCTACAGTTTCTCTAGCCAGCTTGGCTGACATGGGCATCCTGAGCCAGTGTAGCAACTGCTTATACACAGGCAACCCTATTCTTCTAGTCTGCAAAAACTCAACGGGTGAGAGCTGAAACTATATTAAAAACCTTGAATCAATGCGCTCTCACATGCCAGTCAATACATATGACACTCAGCGGGGTTGTCAGCATGCACACCTCACCTCCTACTCCACACAAACCCACATCACACATACCTACATACTCAGAAGTCCTTGCCACAAACTTACCTTAACACCAGAGACCTCCTAAACACAAGCACGTTATACATAATACTTAATCTGCAGAACACAATACACAAAATGCCTCAAGCACCATTCTCACATGTCAAGTCCATAAGGCTAAACACTAACATGTTAGTCATAGGAGACTCCATCATGAGACACACAGATGTCCCTCTCACCAGGGTGGATAAGGAGAAGGTGATGGTCAGCTGTCTGTCAGGTGCCAGGATCTGCCATATCACACATGCACTCAAGTCTCTCAACAACAGGTACTGTTATGACTCTGTTGTAGTCCATGTTAGTGTGAATGACTTGAGACGTACCTCTCTGGACTATATGAAGAGAGGGGTCTATATTATCTAACTGAAGAGGTATTACAGCGAATGCCACTTCATCAACCCCTAAAGAGCGAACCGCGAATTACACGAACGGCTAAATCAGCAATTTTTTTCTTAGGGAAAAAAATTGCTGATCTGGCCAGAAACGAAACATCACTAAGAACACCTCAAAGGGGGGGCTTTGCCCCCCACATTCCCCTAACTAAATATACCAACTCAGAGATTTCACTACAGTGGGGAAAGGGGCAAATTCACACTGATGGCCAAGCAATTTTTTTCCCTAGGAAAAAAATCACTGATTTAGCCATTCATGTAACTGCTGCTTCGCTCTTTAAGGGTCGATGAAGAGGCATTTGCTGTAATGCCTCTTCGATTAGATAATATAGACCTGAAGAGAAATATGACTGAGCTCTTGGACTATGTGTCTCAGGCAGGTATGTCCTTAGCCTTAAACAGCATTTTACCTTAACTTAGAATGATGCCTCAATACAAACAGAAAATGATTGATTTCAATAATTGGCTTAGTTTTTGGTGTCATTCTAAGGGGATCCAGTATCTGTCAGCCTGGGATGACATGATCAACAGACCTACTGGTTAAGGTTCTTGCCACCCCACATAATGCCTTCTTTAGGCAGTGTCACAAGGACAAAACTCACAATGTAAAAATACCAACCTAAAACAACCTCAAGGTTATGTCGCTAAATGTTAGGAGTCTTAACATGAAACTGCACTCACTGGAAGCAGTCCTCACCCTGGAGGATGCAGGCATTTGTGCAGTTATGAAGATCTGGTTCAAGGCTGTGGAGAGCACCCCACCTCCTTCCACACATTCAGGTCACAAACTGAAGGCAAGAAAACTAAAGGAGGTGGTGTATCAATATTCATCAAGGATAAAAACATCTCCAGATTGGTTAAACACTATGACACCCTAGAGATACTTCAGGTGCAATTAAGTGTTGGTGGGACACCTATTCAAGTCATTACCAGCTACAGAACCCCCTCCATGAATCAGGACACCCACTCTGCCTATATGGATCAACTTGAGTCTATCAAAATACATCCAAACATCATAGTTTTGGGCAACTTTAACTACCCTAGCATTGACTGGATGAATTAGTTGTGCTCAAACTCACCTGCCCAAAGGTTCCTCAACTTTGTGAACTACAATGCCCTGAACCAGCTGGCTGACACCCAAACCAGGGGCGACAACATCCTGGACCTGGTGCTTACAAATATGCAAGACCACTGTAGTTCCCCCACTGTGAGTTCATCCCTGATGACATCTGACCACAAATCAGTCTCATTTGAGGTAACTATAACACCTGACTCTCACCTAGCAGCAACTAGACTAAAAAGCTTCTGCAAAGTAGATTATAACCTCTTATGGCATGGTATAAATAGCTTTATTGTACCTCTCCCCTCAGACAAAACCAGTAACTATGCAGAGCTCTAGACCAATACCCTATACAGGCACCTGTATAACTGCATTGAATCAGCAGTACCTGTTAGGACTAAAACAAGCTCTTCAAGGAAAAGCAAACCTCCCTGGTGGACAACCACCATTAACAGGCTTTACAATAAAAGAAACAGACTGCTGTCCAACAGTAAGAAGGAGCAGACTCTAAATTGGAGACACTCCCCCTCAGCTTAAATAAGCAAATAAGATTTCTTGTGAAGTCCTCCAAAGCAAACTATGAATCCAAGTTAGCTTCCTCAACTAAGGACAACCATAAGGTGTTCTTTAGTTACATCTGTAACCTAAAAGGTAAGGCTCAGATTTATGCTGAACTGGTAGTTAATGGTAACAAATACAATGAGCCGTTGGACATAGCTAACCTACTAACCAATAGGGTCAGTGAAAACTTCACTCTCCCATCCCCACCAGACATTCTTCATGACATCCCTACCACTAGTCCCCTACCTTGTAGCTCTAAAGAGCAGGTCGTAAATGCCCTCTCTAAGGCCATAAACACAGCATCAGTGGGACCTGATGCATGATCTCCTGTTGACAAATCCATACTGGGTAGGATCTAGTGTTTGGATATTACCTATATCTTTGCTGAATAAAATCTGAATAAAATCCCAGTCCAGGTTAGGCAGAGTCCCTCATTGACTCTCTTCAAGAGGAATCTTGATGAGTGGATGGATGATAATATCCCAGACTGCGTCCTGCATGAGCTGAAGCAAGAATTAGCATCACCATTGGCTACTTTTTCAATCACAGTCTAAGCACCAGCTTCATCCCAGCTGAATGGAAAAGAGACACTTTTAGTCCCCTGCCCAAAGGTGGTGCTTCTACTGACCCTGGGAACTACAGACCTATTAGCCTGACTAGCCTTATCTGTAAGGCCATGGAGATAATCATCATGGACCTTATCAACAAAGATATAGGTAATATCCAAACACTAGATCCTACCCAGTATGGATTTGTCAACAGGAGATCATGCTTGTTAATCCTAGTGAACTTCTTCAAGACAGTCACAAGGACCCTGGACAAGGGGATATCTATGCATACAGCTTACCTAGACCTGGCCAAGCCATTTGACACTATCCCTACCTCAGGCATCATTGACAAACTCTCCCAACTAGACATCAACCCTTATATTGTAAGTTGGGTTGCAAACTGGCTCTCTGATGGAACCCATACAGTCAAAATAGGGGAATTCACCTCCAACAGCAGACCCATTACCAGAGGTGTTCCACAGGGATCAGTCTTGGGACCTCTACTGTTTGGGATCTATTTCTCAAAATTACAAGCTAAAACCAGGGATTGTGGCTGACAAAGTTTTCTGATGACTGCAAACTGGGTGTGGTCATAGACTCTCCAAATGATGTCAACATCCTTCAAGAAGGTCTTATGCAAACAAATGACTGTTGCCAAAGTCATGGCCTCAAACTCAATGCAGAAAAAATGTATTATCATCCCTTTCAGCAAGAGCAATGTTACTGCAAATTAGCACATCAATGGCAATACCCTAAGTACACACTCAGTGGTGAGAGATCTGGGCACTCAGATTGCCAGCAACCTTGCCTTTGATCACCATGTCTCCAGAGTGGTAAGAAGGGCATTCTATATGTCTCACCTCATAAGTAAGGGAATTACCTCAAGAAAAAGCAAAGTTATTACCTCCCTGTACTATTCATTCATTAGGCCAATAATTGAGCACAACACCCCTTTTGGCATGTACCTTTCATAGCACCTGCAGCAGTTGGAGAGACCCCCAAAGGTTCCTCATAAAGAAAATTCAAGGTCTTCAGCAGATATCCTATGTGGATCAGCAGAAATCTCTGTCACTTTTTTTTTTCATACAGACTACTCAGAGGCAATCTCTGCCTTGCATATAAGGTGTTCTCTGACCCAGCTTTACTGAAAATGCTGCACACCCGCAAGTCAAATGGCAGACGGGTTACTTGCTCTAAAGACCTAAACTTGGTATGTGACATCAATAGAACCTGCTGGAGGGACAGATTTCACTCCCAGAGATTACCACACATTTGGAATAGACTCCCACTTCACATCAAATAGAGCACCTCATTGGCCATCTTCAAACACAAGCTGGACAATTGGATGGGTAACTCTAAATTCACCCCAGGGGTTCCACCTGTATCCCTCTTGGACAGGGGCAATAGGTGCTGATTATGGTAATAAGGGTAAAATTTTGCTAGGCTTGTAAGGGCCCACGGGCCATTAGCCTAGTAACTTCCTATGATCCTATGATCCTATGATCATGCATATTCTCACAGTTTCATGTGGCTTTTGCTTCTACATATTTTCATAATCATTTAACAACACAGAGTGGCTCCACATTACATTTTTATTATGTGGCCAAGTGGCAAACAACATCTGGATTTTGCAAAGTGAGTATCTGAAACATTAACCTGAACTCTTTTTTTTTCTATTCACAACCAAGCTAGAGTTTTCTCAGTGGCTTAAGCTTGTGCACAGAATAAGACAGCAACATGTATGCAAACGTATGCAAATGTCTACAGCTTGCAACTGAAACACACTACTTTATAAATACAGTCAGTCATTTCACTGCATTACACACCAGTGTCCTGTTTCCTGTGTAAAGCCAACTAACTTGCTTTGAATCCAGGGCTTTAAAACCTAAGCTTTACTTTTGCCCTCATTCACAACAAGAATGGTATGCAGTCACTTTGGCCATTACTAAATGCACTGAGGCTGCATTTAGCATGTAGTATACTCACAGAATGTACTTTAGTAATGCAGTCTGGCCATCATGGAATGCACTGAACCCATGTTCAGTATACACTGTATTTCATTTCTACATTTGGTTATTTCATTTCAACAACTTTCGGGAGGGGGGTATTCAGAATCATATAGTGCTTTTCAGAGGCTTATCTCTAGCAGGATTGCTCAGTTAAAGTGTCTAATTTTAAGACCACTGTAGCACTACACTGCTATGACGCCTAAGGTCAGTAGTACTACAGTGGTCTCCTGGATAATGCTGCATTCAAAGTGGCAGATAGGGGTGTGGTTAATGTAGGTTACTCATGTGGTCTGCCTCAGTGTCTTACAGTGTGAAAGGATTATCAAGGTAATGTGATTCAGATTAGATTTTGAAATAAATAAAATGTCTGACTGAGATGCTGCAATAAACAGTAGCAAGCATCCTTTTCATTTGTTTGTGTTGTCAAATTTATTTGTAGCTCAGCAATCTAAGTTCATAGTCACTTGTAAAATGGTGAAGCTGTATTAAAGATGAACTCTTTAGGTAAATGTAGCTGTTAAACTCTTCACAAGTTCTTGATGTGCCCTATCAGAAATCGCTTCCTCACTAACTCTGAATGAAATAACATGGTGTGATGAGCAGCAGATGCAACACTAGGCGACCTAGGCAGTCACCTAGGGCCTGCTGGCTGGGGGGGGGACTGAGCAGTGACATGGAGGAAGAGGACTGCAGGAAGCAACTAGGTGCTCATGAAGAGCAGCTAAAGTACTGCAATGTGAACACATGGGGCAAACAGCAGTGTTATCAGTTCATCTCTACCTTTTATATCTCACTCAACTGCTTGCAGATATCTTTAATGAAAAAGACAAAAGTTCTTGTTGTCTTTTCCTGGTGAAAAAGCTATTAACATTTAACAAAATAATATGTAAAATGTACCATTCTTTTTTAGTTTAGAATTCTGAGTGTGCAGCCATTGAGGTCAAGGCTACACCGAAAAAATGTTAGATAACTGCCATTACTGAGCTCTAATCTCCAATATGGAGTCACTCTCTATGAATATTTGATTGACACATATCTTTCCAGTAATCAATGACACACACACACATACACACACACACACACACACACACACACACACACACACACACACACACACACACACACACACACACACTTGCCTACATTCAAACACACACACACACACACACACACACACACACACACACACACACACACACACACACACACTTGCCAACCTTGCTTGCATTTACACACACACACACACACACACACACACACACACACACACACACACACACACACACACACACACACACACACACACACACACACACTTGCCCCTTGCTTGCATTCACACACACACACACTTGCCCCTTGCGTGCATTCACACACACACACACTTGCTTATTGCTCTCACACACACACACACACACTTGTCCCTTGCACACACACACACACTTGCCCCTTGCTTGCACACACACACACACACACACACACACACACACACACACACACACACACACACACACACACACACACACACACACACACACACACTTTCCCTTGCTTGCATACACACACACACACACACACACACACACACACACACACACACACACACACACACACACACACACACACACACACACACACTTTCCCCTTGCTTGCACACACACACACACACACACACACACACACACACACACACACACACACACACACACACACACTTGCCAAAGACAGTCCTCCTTCCTTTTTCTGATATGCTGAACAGTACCTGGCTCTATTCTCTTGCTTGCTACATACATACAGGTCAGATCTCTGAAGTCATCCAACAACCAGATTGCACATTTAAGCTCCTGCCTGCTAAGGATTTGATGCTCGAGCCTACGACTATGCGAATCTTTTGAATTTACATTAAAAAAACTATATGAAGTCCATAATCAGCAGCACGATACCAGCACGATCATCACATTCCAAAAAAAGCTGCACCAAACACAAACCAAGAAGAGTACATAAACGTCACAAAGTCCGTTGAGTTCTCTAAGTCACTGTAGTACCGCATAAAACCACGTTAGAATGATTAATAAATCCAAATGAATTTTGAGTGAGAACTCAACAGACTTTGTTAAGTTTACATACTCTTCATGACCATCATATTGCCAAAAGATAAAAAAAAACATTACCTAAATGCAGCGACAACGACTGCAGCACACACAATATATTCAAACGTAATGAGATGAACGTGGATCAAAAACTGTTACTGTAAGCAGGAGTCAACTGGTGCCCTAGGCAAGGCAGGGGGCTCCATGGCCCCCCACCACCACACTACCCAGCACCTCCATCCTGGTCTAGCGTCTAAACCTTACACTTCAGTATTTCAGGATTGGGACAGGAGAGAGGCTGGTATCTGCAGCGTGTATCTTACTAAAAAGCAGACTGAATGAGGAGTTTGCAGAAGGGAAAGCAGAGGTATAAGACACCCATCACACATGGCTGAACGAGCTCCCAGAGCATCGTAAGGGCAGGTAAGGGAAAGGCAAACCACCCTCACACACTTGAAAGAAGGTACTGAGCCAATGCACTTGGTGAGTTACGGCTGTTGACTGACCTCTCACAGCACTCTTCCTCTTTGCTTATGCCTCACTACAGATTGAAAAGGGCAGATATGCACAGTTTAAACTACTTTGCAGAGTGCCATGGCTGCCCGCAGTTGGTGTCGATTGGAGCACCGTCTTAGCTGGTCACCCTCCCTTTACTTAGAGCTGCTGTGATAGGGGCCGACAATGTGCTTAGTGCCCACAACAAGGCTGCTTCCGAGTTCGTGTGAAAGCGCTGAAGCTAATGGCTAAAGGCCGGCGCAGAAGTGGGGCTGGAAACAGTTGTTCAGCATTTTGGGGGTATAATTAAAAAAAAACAAAATAAAATAAAATGATTAGCACGGGCCTTCGAGCAAGCAGTAACAACAGCAAACAGTAGCTCCTGGGTGGGCCAGGAATCTAGCAGCAGCATTTCAATGTAATAATTGAACCACGTGGCACCAGTGGGACCCACACAAACAAAATATTATCTCGGCATGCAACGGGAATTGAATTTAGCTACTGTAGAAGGGTAAATAGGCCGAAGACTTATAAAACTTACCTTGCCAATGAAGTACAGCAAAACAGAAGATGCAGGCAAAAGCAGCAATGTGTTCCTGGAAGTCCATAAGCACAACAGAGTCGGCAGGATACAGTAACACAGAAAATGAGTTCCACCAACAAGCTACCTTTTTTTATTAGCTTAATGGAGTGGGCTGGACAGCAATGCAATGACATCACTATATGGGAGGGTCATTACCAACTTTTAAGTGGCATGCAAATATGGTGGTGCTGACATCACTTTGTGGGAGGAAACTCCCTGGCAAGTACTCCAGAGTGGTGGCAGATCTGATGTCAGCATTTCTGAGCCAGAGGGAGGTTTTTGAATGGTGGAAGAACTTGGTTTGTAAAGGGAAACTAAAACAGTATGGGAAGTCCCTATGCCTAGGATGAAAAACAGTAGAATAAAGATTTTTTTAAAGCAGAAATGCACATTTCTTTAGGTTGCAATGAATAACAGGGAGGAAATCAGACAGGAGGGTGAGCATTATTATGTACTATCCCATTGTTGTCCTTTAAGAACTGAAAGGGACTTGGCATCAAGAAATGAAGAAAGGATGTCTTAGATACATAGGATGTAGAAAGGCGGGAGAGTCAGAATTGTCCAGGCTGAGTAAAGATGGGAGAGAACTCACAGAGCACTGCAAAAAAGGAGAGATGCTGTATGAATCTTTTGTTATCCTTCAAAAATGAAAGCTGACAGAAGGTGTTGTTCTGGGGGAAGCAGGACAGAAAGAGAAGACCAGTGTGTGCATAGACACTTGTATAGAGATGGAGTAGGAGGCTGTGAGGGACCTGGCTGCACTTAGTGAGGATAAAACACAAGGATCTGATGGACTGCTTCCCAGAGTCCCCAGACATCTGATCAGTGCTTTGGTAGACAACCCCCCTCCACAACCGCAACAGATTACTGGCTACTACAGATATGCTAATGGACTAGAATGCAGCAATTGTGTTCTTTTTGTATAAGGGGAGGGGGAAGTCTGAATAAAATAGAGAAATACCGGCCTGTTAGCTTAACTGCAGCAGTCTAAAAAGTTCTATAGAGAATCCTGAGAGGAAGGTAGGTAACTTATAGAAGATACCTGTTAGCTTAATTGCAGCAGCCTAGAAAGTTCTATAGAGACTCCTGAGAGGAAGGTCAGTAACTTTTATAGAAGATACCTGTTAGCTTAACTGCAGCAGTCTAGAAAGTTCTATAGAGAATCATGAGAGGAAGGTAGGTAACTTATAGAAGATACCTGTTAGCTTAATTGCAGCAGTTTAGAAAGTTCTATAGAGACTCCTGAGAGGAAGGTCAGTAACTTTTATAGAAGATACCTGTTAGCTTAACTGCAGCAGTCTAGAAAGTTCTATAGAGAATCCTGAGAGGAAGGTAGGTAACTTTTATAGAAGATACCTGGTAGCTTAACTGCAGCAGTCTAGAAAGTTATATAGAGAATCCTGAGAGGAAGGTTAGGTAACGTTTATAGAAGATACCTGTTAGCTTAACTGCAGCAGTCTAGAAAGTTCTATAGAGAATCCTGAGAGGAAGGTAGGTAACTTTTATAGAAGATACCAGTATCCTGGTCAGGAAAGAACATGGGTTGAAGGCCAGAAGCACCTGCACGTTAAACTTGATCTAGTTTTATGACTAAGTTACAGGTGAGTCAACAAGGCAGCACCAGTAGACCTGGCCTACCTTAGGTTCAGCAAGGCCTTTGACTCAGACCCACACAAGCGGCTGATATGAAAGCTGGAGATGGTTATGATAGGACTAAAGTTGAAGCATGGAATAGTCATATGGCTGAATGGTGGAAATAATGCATTGGTGAGAGGGACAAGTACGAAAATGAGTAATGAGGTATTTGTAAGAAAAAAATTGCTTCTAGTGTAAACTCACTAACTTAAAGAGAAAAAAAAAAACATAAATGTAGGACTAACCATGAACAGTTTATTAAAAACATACATTAACACTTTCATTCTAACAATTTAGACCTCCCAGAGTGGTCTGTCCTGGGACTGGTACTCTTCGGCACATGTTTCAAACAGATCTTAGCAGACAGGTAACTGAATCAATCTCTTTGCTGATGATGCAGGGAGGGAGAGGACAAACGTATAGAGAAAATGTTAGACGGCTCAACACGTGGTACAATATAAACAAATGTAAAGTACTACACTTAGCCTACAATGCTGCTGATGTGAAGTATCATCTTGGGAGGCAGAAATGATAAAAACACAGCAGGAACAGGACTTGGGTTTGTTAACCACCAGAAGCAGACTGAGAGGGTAGTAGTGGCAACAAACAGAATTCTTGGGTCGACCAATTGTGGCAGGTAATGGTTCCTTAACTGAACCACTATCTGAATTCTTAACCAAACATCTAAAACCATTACTGAGATGGGTAAGATCCAGAATTCAGGACACCACAGAATTTTTAGGTATCATAAATGATATCCAAATAGAGGACGATTGGCTGTTATGCACTTTGGATGTTAGTGCATTGTATACCAACATACCTCACTGGGCAGGACTAGATGCAATAGAATATTGGTTACACAAATCTGAGTTATACAAACCCGGCTTCAACACTTTTCTTATATGCCTAACTGAACACGTCCTCACTAAAAATGTTTTCTTCTACGGCCAACAATGTTATCTCCAAGTACGGGGTACTGCAATGGGTGCATCATTTGTCCCCATATATGCAGATTTATATATGGCATACATAGAAGAACAAATGATTTATGATGTTACACACAACATCTACTTGGGGGAAATTGATATTTGGAGTAGATATCTGAATGATTGCTGGATGGTGTGGTGGTCGGATGTGGAATACTTGATGGAATTCGTTGAGTATCTCAATGATAATAAAAGGGGCTTACAATTCACCATCAACCATGACCCACACAAGATCACATATTTGGATGTGTTGGTTACAAGGAATGAAGACAGCACCCTTCGTATGGAAGTTTTCAGAAAATATCCAGAATACAACACCTTACTCCACGCATCCAGCTTTCATCCAGCACATATCACTAAAAATATCCCCAAGTCTCAATTCATTAGGATGAGACGTATTTGTTCAGAGGAAAATACCTTTCAGGTTTTTCATAAAGATTTGTCCAATAGGTTCCAAGAAAGGGGTTACAGCATGGGCTATGTACATACAGCAAGCAATCATGCTGCAAATCTAGATAGAGAAGACCTTCTTAAATACAAACAAAAATCACAAAATACAAACAAAAATTTACGATTCATCACTACATATAGCAGGAATACCAATAGAGTCATCAATGCCATCAGACGACACTGGAATATTCTTTTAGCTGACAATGTTTTGTCACAACATTTATCTGAGACCTGCATGTTCTCATTCAGAAAAGGGAAAAATCTTGGATCTTATTTCAACCACTATAAACACCATCATGATCACATCAATCATAACATGACCCAAACCTTAATCTCTGGAGACAAGCTTGTGGGCTGCATGCCATGTGGACATTGCAGCCATTGCAAACATGTGCTAAAAACCAAACAATTCTCCAGTAGCAATTGCAGTATTATATTTGACATCAAGTCATTTGCAAATTGCAGCATGGATTGGATAATTGCTATGGCTTCTTGCAGTTGTCATGCATTTTACATAGGACAAACATCCAGACCTCTTAAATTACGCATTTCTGAACACCTGAGTGATGTCAAATGTAAGAGAATGAGCAATGCTCTTTATAAACATACTCTTAAACATACCACAGCAAAGTTTCATTTTACCATCATTGATAAAATAACTGGTGACAGATCTAAAAAATCTGGATGGCATAGCAAATTAAATGCAAAAGAGAAAAATGGATTGTGAAATTAGGTGGACTTTTCCAGCCTGGTCTTAATGAATATTTATGATTTGGTACATTAATGAATATTCATGAGCTCACCAATGAAATTTTGTGACTAATTATTTCCAAATGTATAAATGAACTTCAAGATGTTTTGGAATTTACACCGATGAAGGCTAGGTTAATACCATAGCCAAGTCTGTTTATTCTTGTGTTTTTTTATTTTAACAACTAATTAAATTAGTTTATACACCTCACAGTTGCTGGCTTTTGCTTTTTATATGCTGAACTTCAAAAATGTAACCACAGTGTACCCTCCTGGAAGAAAGCTGTTAAGTAAAGAATTACCACTGTGTTTGATCTCAAGCTCAGAGACAGGATGTCTGGCCTAGCAAATTCTTTCTATTGTTTAAGACAGAGATAATTGCTAGATTTTACATGTAAAAGTGTCTTTTATTGCTGTGGCTTCCTGGCTAGGTGCAGCTTACAAAGAAATGTAAATTCTGAGTTGCTATTAGCCTGGGAACTAAAGGAGAAGTGATAAAAATGATGTAATGTTAAATGACTCAGCAGTACTGTGTATTATCAATTTATACCTTTCTCAGAGGGAAATACTGAGCATTTTGTATCTTGTCTGGGATCTAGTAAGAACATATACTCACCAGTGCTTGTTTGAGCTTTATGTAAGTAGTATTTATAACAGTTATTTCTCTTAGAGTTAAATAGGCAGTTAGCCAGATTAGTCTAGCTGTTTTCTATAATTATGTCATACCATCCTACAGTATTGTTTTAAAGTTTCCTGTGATTTCTGAACTCTTGATTAGCACTGTGTTGAATTGATGTGATTTGACTTGTGTTTTTATTATTTATTATTAAATATTTTTAAACCTTTCAACTGTGGCTGTTTTGTTTAGAGATAATTTAAGACCTAGAGAACATGCATGTATTTGGTGTTACTGTCCAAGCCACTCCAATAGTCTTGCTGTTCATCACACTTACTATTTGGATAACAATATTACACAGTGAAATTGGTCACCCTTTGGGAAGGGCCTTATAGTAATAGCAGTGGTTGGTGGCAGTTGATGCTACCTTATAGTCTGGGCAGAAAGAGGACATAGCTGGAGATCCTGTGCCAGCCTTCACCAGCAGTGTCTGTATCTAAATCAAATCTTAAAGTGCATGTGTTTGTGTGTCAGCTACTTGGGCAGGGACACGAAGCACTGGTTGGACAGAGAGGGTGTTGGAGGTTTTAGCTTGACCACTAGACTGAGATCTGGACCCTATAGCTGTTCCAGTGAGGAGTCTTATTGGGGATCTGGAGGGAAAGGAAGAAACCAGCCCCAGACTGACTGTGATCTCTGTGTGCTCTTAAGGGAAAGTTTACTTTACTGTGTGTGTACTTATTATCCCCCCAATGTGCACGCCCCTCACTGTTGCTAGTGGTGAGGATTGAGGCTCCTTGATTACTGGGCCAGTGCACGGGCATCACATATTAATTGGTTGGCAGTGGTGGGATATCCGCACCACATATTAATTGTTTGGCAGTGGTGGGATATCTACATCAAATATTAATTGTTTGATAGTGGTGAGTTAGCAATATTACATACTAATTGACTTTCAGTGGTGTGAATCATGAATTCCTGAAGCTTGTGTACAGTGTTCACTGAAGGTGTTTTTGTACTCTAAATCAGCCACGCAGTGAACATTCAGAATTCAGATCACAATTGTTTTATTTCTTTTGTTAGCTTAGCTAGTCAGGGAGAGCAGGCAAGCATGGGAGCAGAGGAGTATGGCAAGCTGACAAGGAGCCAGTTGGCTGAGATGTGCCAGGCTGGTGCATCGAAACCTGACTAAAGCAGACATGACTGCAGCTTTGGTCACAGCTGCATCAGAAAACAGCAATCAGGAGGACAATCAGACTGGCTGTGGAGATGTACAACACTCACGGAATGGACAGTTCAACCTTTCTGCAGAAGACTTAAAAATCCATCTGGAGCTAAAGAGACTTGAGTTGGAGGTCAGGCATTTGGAAATAGAAACTGAGGAGAAGGAGAGGCAGAGGCAGCATGAGATGGAGATGCTGACTCTTCGCCAGAGTCATGGAGGTAATGGAGAAGGGAGTAACTGGACCCCAGAAGCACAAAAGGTCAGTAAATTTCTTCCACAGTTTACAGAGGCAGATAATTTTGATAGTTTCATTCATATGTTTGAGAAGGTATGTAAACAGTATGATGTAGACCAAAGGCTCTGGGTATGGTTCCTGACCCCCTTACTCTATTATAAAGCTGTAACTGTGCTGTCTAAACTACCTGATTTTGAATTGTTTGATTATACTCCTGTTAAGAATTGTTTGCTAGATTTTTTTAAGCAACTGAAACTTATAGGAAAAAGTTTTATGAGAATAGACAAAAGGCAGATAAAAGTGTGTGTGAATATGTTGCTGAACTAAGCACTTATTTTCGTAGATGGGTGAGTGGATGTCAGGTCACCACTTTTGAAGTGCTGGCAGACCATTTGGTGAGGGAACAAGCCCTTCGCACTTTGTCTGAGGACATGAGGATCTGGTTAGCTGACAGATGATGTGCTACTTCAGATGAGGTGGGGAAGAAGGGAGACCTATACCTAGCAAGCAGGGCATCACTGCACAGGAAAGGGACCACCAGTACTGCTCATGGGTCTAAAAGAACCCATGGCAGGCAGCCCAGACTGCCGCAACAGGATCTGCCAGGAGCAGGGGAAGCCACTAGTCCAGGTACATGTTCAGGACCTAGGGTGAAATGTTTTGAATGCAACCAGTGGAGTAATATGGTATACAGATGTCCACGAAGGCAAGGTAGGGAACAAAAGGTGAGGGAGCCAGTAAGTGGGAAAGACAAAATGCCAACAATAGGTTGTCTTCAGACAACAAGGGTACTAAACTGCCACCAGAAGTTATATCCTATCGTAGTGAATGGCAAAGAGGCCATTGTTAAGAGAGACACAGCCTCTGACATAACCATTGTGAAGCCTGCAATGGTTACAGAGGAGCACTACTTGCCTGGACAGTCTACTACAGTCAAAACTTTAGGAGGAACCCCATTCCAAATACCTTTGGCTAGGGTTCGCCTTGACTGAGAGGGTGGAAAAGGAAGCCAGCAAGTAGGTGTGTTGAGGATATCCCTGCAGATGTCCTGATAGGGAATGATTTTGATAATGCAGTACCATGTGCTCATGCAATTGCATGCAGTCAGGCTTGGAGACAAGCATATAGGTCTGGTAGCCTGGGGAAGAACCAGTCAGACCGCATACTTGCAGCCAGGACTGGTGAGGTGGTTACTTCAGGGAGGGAGCTACTCTGTAGCAGTGAGACTGGAGGTGAGCCACAGGTGCTTCTGAGTACTGATGGTCCCTTGGACAGAGTGACTGCAAGGCAGAGGTGAGTAGTAGTACCCAGGCTGACAGTGAGGCACCACTGTCAGAGGATGCCAGACTTCCTGTGGAAGGGGAGCTGGGAAGGGTTACAAAGAGAGAGTTGAGACAGGTCTGCATTACAAGGCCTGAAAGAGGTAGCTAGTGAGGAGCCTGATTCTCAAGGGAAGGGGGAATTGTATACTGGGACAAAGGGTTACTTTATAGAGAGTGGACCCCTGAGGGAGGGCTAGAAGGTGAAAGAGTACAGCAGTTGGTAGTGCCTAGAACCTACCATCTAGCGCTTCTAGCCATAGCCCATGATATTCCCTTTGCAGGGCATATGGACATAAAATGTACAGAGAGATGTATTATGCAGAGCTTCTATTGGCCTGGAATTTCCAGAGATGTAACAGGGTACTGCAGGACCTATGAGCAGTGTGAAAAGTTAGGCAAGGCAAGAGACAAGGTGAGAGCTCCTTTGATGCCTTTGCCTGTAATTGAGGAGCCATTTCCGAGGGTAGCTATGGATATTGTGGGGCCTCTATTTCCGAGGGTAGCTATGGATATTGTGGGGCCTCTGAGTACCTCAAGTTCCATAGGGAAAAGTATATCCTAGTGGTAGTAGATTATGCTACAAGATACCTTGAGGCAGTGGCTTTGTCCTCCATTGAGGCAGAAAAAGTGGCAAATGCTTTGTTAGAGGTTTTCAGCAGGGTAGGTTTCCCAAACGAAATACTGACGGACAAAGGTGCCAATTTCATGTCAGACCTGCTGCCTTGTCTGTAAAAGTACTGTGGGGTAAAGCACCTGAAGACCACTCCGTACCATCTCTAGACTAATGGTCTTGTTGAGAGGTTAAACTCTACAATCAGGTCCATGCTATGGGCATTTGCAAACCAGTTTAAGAGGGAGTGGGACAAATATTTGCCCCATCTGTTGTTTGCTTACAGACAGGTTCCCCAGGAATCCACAGGTTTTTCACCCTTTGAGTTGTTGTATGGGCATAGGGTGAGGGAGGCCTCTATATTTAATTCATGATGAGTGGGAAGGTGAGTGTGAATCACACAAAGAGTATGTTGTGGCACATGTCCTAAACCTCAGGACAAGGCTCAAGGAACTCATGGGCTTGGCCCAGGAGAACCTGGCAGAACCCCAACAACAGAAAAAGGTCTGGTATGACAGGAATGCTTGAGCTAGAGAGTATACTGTAGGGCAACAGGTAATGCTTCTCATTCCTGTCCGACACAACAAGCTGCAAGCAGCCTGGAAGGGACCCCACAAGGTGGAAAGGAAGGTCAAGTGATGTTAACTACATGGTGGAACTGCTAGGCAGGAGGCAGGGGCACAAAATTTACCATGTTGACATGATAAAACCTTACCATGATAGGGAAGCCCTTGTGCTGAGTATTTGCAGTGGACTGCAGGAGGTGTCTGAGGGAGATCTGGTGATTGATCTCCTCAGTGAGGCTAGGACTGACACCTCAGTGGAAGGGGTAGCAATGTCCCAGCACCTATCTCCTACCCAGGTTTGAGAAATCTGATCAGTGTTTCAGGAGTTTGTGACATGTTCATTGGGAAACCAGGGTGCACCCACCTGGTGCAGCACCAAGTGGATACAGGACCCCAAAGGCCTATTAGGCAGGCCTCTTATAGGTTGCCTGAGAGAGTCAAACAGACCCTGAGGGAGGAGATACAGGAAATGTTGGAACTAGGGCTAATTCAAGAGTCCAACAGTCCCTGGGCCTCCTTAGTGGTGCTGGTGCCAAAGAAGGATGGTAGCACCAGGTTCTGTGTGTACTACAGGAAATTAAATAGTCACACAGAGTCAGATGCTTACCCCCATGCCTGGGACGGATGAAGCCCTAGAGCAGCTGGGTGGGGCTGAGTATCTTACCACTATTGATATTACCAAGGGTTACTGGCAGGTGCCCTTGACTCCCAGTGCTAGAGAGAAGTCAGCCTTTGTGACTCCTCTTGGCTTGTATGAGTTCACAAAGATGCCCTTTGGGATAAAAAATGCCTCAGTGACTTTTCAGAGACTGGTAGATCATTTCCTAGCAGGAGCAGGAGGAGTTGCCCTTGCTTAGCTAGATGATATTGCCATCTACAGCCATTCCCGGCAAGATCACCTTCAGCATGTCGGGGAGGTGCTGGGCAGACTGCAGAGGGCAGGATTGACTATTAAGCCCAGCAAATGTCAGGTGGGTATGGAAGAGGTAGTCTACCTGGAACACAGAGTGGGGAGTGGTAAGATCAGGCCAGAACTTGCCAAAGTGGAAACAGGCATGGCCTGCACCTGTTACCAAAAATCAGGTGAAGGCATTCTTAAGAACAGTAGGGTACTACAGAAAGTTTGTCCCCAGTTATAGTACCATAGCTGCTCCCCTCACAGACCTGACAAGGAAGAACAGGCCAGATAAGGTAGTGTGGACCCCAGCATGTGAGCAGGTATTCCAGAAGCTTAAAGAAGCTTTGGGAGGACCACCTGTGTTAGCCAGTCCAGATTACAGCAAAGAATTTGTTGTGCAGGTGGATGCTTCAAACCATGGGGTGGGGGCTGTAGTTTGCCAGATTTCTTCAGAGGGAGAAGAGCACCCAGTGGTTTATCTCAGTCATAGGCTTCAACCCAGGGAGGAATACTATGCAGCTGTAGAAAAGGAATGTCTAGCCATAGTGTGGGCACTGCAGAAACTTCATCCTAATCTAGATGGACGGAAATTCACTGTAGTTACAGATCACAATCCCCTAACATGGTTACACCGAGCCAGCAAGTAAAATGCTAAGTTGCTAAGATGGAGCCTAGGGTTGCAAGCATATGATATGTCAGTGCAGCACTGCAGTGGGATTAGAAATGCCAGTGCAGATGGGGTCTCAACAGGGAATGAGATAAGGTATACTCAGATAGACCTAAACCTCTCAAGGAACATTTCTCAAAGGGTCACTTGAAAAACTAGCCTGAGGCTAAGATATGTAAATACTGCCAGCCTAGCCTAGATAGAATTTTGTAGATAATTCTATGTCATTGTAAATATTAATATAATCCACAGGCTTGTTTTTACAAATGTAAGAAAACTAAATGTAAGAAAACTGTGTTATATGCTGAACTTCAAAAATGTAACCACAGTGCCCCTGCTGGAAGAACGCTGTTAAGTAAAGAATTACCACTGTTTGATCTCAAGCTCGGAGACAGGATGTCTGGGCTAGCAAATTCTTTCTATTGTTTAAGACAGAGATAATTACTAGATTTTACATGTAAAAGTGTCTTTTATTGCTGTGGCTTCCTGACCAGGTGCAGCTTACAAAGAAATGTACCTTTAGAGTTTCTGTTAGCCTGAGAACTAAAGGAGAAGTGATAAAAATGATGTAATGTTAAATGACTCAGCAGTACTGTGTATTATCAATTTAAGATTTTCTCAGAGAGAAAGACTGAGCATGTTGCATCGTGTCTG
>NC_056745.1:152308059-152310559 GCF_019279795.1 Protopterus annectens
CTCTTCTATTCATACCTTAGTTACACCTATGGCATTTCTATTTGTACCTTATTTACACTTGTGTCACTTCTGATTGTCACTTTCCTTATCTTTCACCACAACTTCAAAGAGAACCTGCTGAAGACTTTATCTATGAGATCATAGGTTTCAGCCTTTGATGAGATCATATGTCGCAGCCTTGGATGAGATCATATGTCGCATCCTTGGATGAGATCATATGTCGCAGCCTTGGATGAGATCATATGTCGCAGCCTTGAATGAGGTCATATGTTGCAGCCTTGAATGAGATCATATGTTGCAGCCTTGAATGAGATCATATGTCGCAGCCTTGGATGAGATCATATGTCGCATCCTTGGATGAGATCATATGTCGCAGCCTTGGATGAGATCATATGTCGCAGCCTTGAATGAGATCATATGTCGCAGCCTTGGATGAGATCATATGTCACAGCCTTGAATGAGATCATATGTTGCAGCCTTGAATGAGATCATATGTCGCAGCCTTGGATGAGATCATACGTTGCAGCCTTGGATGAGATCATATGTCGCATCCTTGGATGAGATCTTATGTTGCAGCCTTGGATGAGATCATATGTCACAGCCTTGGATGAGATCATATATTGCAGCCTTGAATGAGATCATATGTTGCAGCCTTGGATGAATGAAAAGCTGCAGTGCAGTGCAGCAGTTCCAGGGTGGAGAAGGATAATGCATACTGTGACCCATAAACCTCATGTTTGTAAGTAACCTGGGCAATGAAGGAGCTGGGTAGGAATGAGCAATCAATGCCAGATCATGCTTCCTGGAGGGAGGGACATTATCAATCTTGCCAGCACCATTGATTTCTAACAGACAGGGAGATTATACCAGAAAACTCGGGTCAAGCTCTATGCAATAACTGCCAAACAACACTTGAAGTTATGTCAGGATGACGTGTGGAAGTAAGATACATAACAGAAAAAATGTCTGCTGCAATGAGAGTTCCCCCCAGCACAAAGAACACAGATAGACAAACTTGATGGTCTACAAACAACAAGGACAAAAAAATGGAAAAAAGATACACAATAAAGTATTGGTTACTATGTAAGCACAGAAAATACGCATTTTATGTTAAATAAAATATTTAGTCCCTGCTGCCTTTAGTAGCCTTTTGACTACAAAATTATAGCTCCTGCTAATGTTTCCCACTGCTTTCAATAAATGTTTTTCATTTTTAACTGTGGTGGTGGTGCTGCGGTAGCGTTGTCGCCTCATAGTACGATGTTTTCCTGTTCGATTCTCAGCTTGAGCGTCTTCTGTGTGGAGACATGCGTGAATGGGTGTACATTCGTTGAAGGTTGTGTGTCAGGGCCGGCACCTCGGCATGTAAAAATCTACTGCCAATCATTTGCGGACCGGAGTTCTGCTGTGGCGACCCCTAACCGGGAAAAAACTGAAAGACACAACATACTGTACCAAACTTAAACTGCAAAGTAAAGCATAATTTATATGAAATATCAGTACCTACATATATCTCAGTCTATCTATCTGTGTGTGTGTGTATTGTGAGTAGCTACCTGTGCTCTCATAAGTCTTTGAATGTATGACTATAACATAAGCAATATTATACTCAGTTAAAATTAATCTTCAAGTGCAGTATCGACTTTTCATGGTCATCAACATACTGTAACGTATCATACTCTGAATTTATAAATACTCACTGCCTTACACATGCACGTGCGTGTGTGCGTGCACACACACACACACACACACACACACACACACACACACACACACACACACACACACACACACACACACACACACACACCCTGCAGTTAGCCTGCTTATAGTCATACTATTTAGTGTCATGAAAGTAACTGATGAAGATGGAAGGACCATAATACATTCCACATACAGGTTAGCTTTAAGGATGGTTACTTCTTAAAGGCTTCCCTTATGATTCATCGAGTTACAATTACTTGATGGATTAACTGTCTAAAAAAGTGGTTGAAAGTTCAACCTGAAGAAACATTTTAGTATTTTCAGGAAGTATTTCTTGCAAGGAAGTGAAAGAAGTGAAAGTTACCTTGCAAACCTCAGGTAAGGGTTATGCCTCTCATACCCCTTAGTAAATGTAGCAACTCAATGATTGTATAACATGGAAAAAAGAGAGACCACATCGAGTGGATGACTATCAGCCCATGCATAGAAGTCACGCCAGCAGTACTTTTCAGTGGCATCACCCAATTTACAAGTTCAGGATGGGTGAATATAAATTGACAAAGTGAAACCTTGTCAAGCTGTAACTCCATGAGTAGGTTAATGGTAAGTAGTATACATTTAATTTTATATATTAAATCTTTTCTACAAAGCTTTACTGTTTACATATAATTTCATAAATTATGATAAACTATACAACACCATGCCAGGATTGCCATGTAGTATGGAAATTTTAAATATTTCACCATTTTTATTTGGAATCATCATAACATCTCAAAATGTATTATACATGTATATA
>NC_056745.1:152315559-152348059 GCF_019279795.1 Protopterus annectens
CACACACACACACACACACACACACACACACACACACACACACACACACACACACTGACACAGGGAGGGCATGCAAACTCCAAAAAGAAGGCACCCCAGCTAAGAATCAAACCAGAAAACCTCTATATTAATTTATTGACTACAATTACCTGTAAAGTCTGACTGGGTAAAAGTGGCAGCCTGGGGAGAAAAGCTCCAAGTCTTACAAAACATTTTAAGACCAATAATTTTACATTGTTTAAGCAACTACAGTTTAAGTAATTATAGCAAATTTGACATAATATGAAAATGTTGGTTAAGAATAGATTCAAGTTATATGACAATGATTTAATAGTTAGAAACACTTTATCCAGTTTATACAGAAAGTAAAGGTAAGTTAGTTTAATACAAACAGGAATTGAAATACAAAGTGAGAGAAAGGCAGGCTTATGGTATATGTAGAGAGAAAGGCAGAGGAGAGAAATTAATAGAAGTAAGGAAGTGAGTGAAGAAGGGAGAGTAAGGAGATGTAAGGTATGGATAGGTATTTGTTCACATTTAAGGATATAGTTTATCCAGACAGCTTTTGGTTAGATAGTCTTTGAGAATGGTTTTGAAGGATGGGAGGGAGGGTCTTGACCTGATGGATATAGATAAGGAGTTACAGACCTTAGCAACATGGTATGAGTACAGATGATGCCCAGCAGATTTGATAGGTTTGTGGACTGACATGAGTTTTCGATCATTGTTTCATAATTACCAGCTGGGAACATAGTTGTGTAGAATGTTATTTAGTGCTGGACAAGCAGATGGATTCTGGATAATTTTATAAGTTGCAAGAAGCAAGGAGCTGTGTATGTGTTATTTGATGGGGTAGTTTTAACCAATTTAGGCATTTTATTGCTATACAGTGGTGGGTTCTGAAAGGGGTTTTTGCTGCAAATTTAGCAGCATTGCTATAGCATTGTTCAAGTTTTGTTTTCCTGTGATGCCTGATGGTTAGCAAGGATGAGAGTGCCACAAAGAACTTTGGGAAGAAGATAAGTAGTGGGAAGAGAAGCTTTAGTTGTGTCACTGAGAACGTTTTTGGGCTCTATAAAGCATCCTTTGGTTTTGATGGGTTTTTCTTATGCAATGTTGTATATGCAGGTCAAATTTAATATTAGCATCCACCATCATCCCTAATAATTTTCTATGAGAAGTGAATTCAATGGTTGCTTTATCAAGAGAGAGGGCTTGAAATTTGGTTTGTCATTGGAGAGGGATTTGGAGAAAAAAAAAAATATTTTTTCATTTTAGGGTTGAACATAAGTTGTGAGTTACAAAGCTATGTTTCAGTTGCTGTTAAAGCTTCCTGAATAATTTTTTGGAGGGGTGTCATGTTGTTAGAAGTACAAATGACTGTGGAGTCATCTGCCTACTGGATTTGTGTAGCCTGTTGCTTGGATGTGTGGAGGGGGTTAGGAGAATATTAAAGAGGAGGGGACGAATGATAGAGCCTAGTGACTAGTGGTGACTTAGGAGGCATAGAGAGATGGTGGAGTGAATATTATCTATTGGATAGGGTAGCTTTTAAACCATAGAAGGGTGGGCTGAGAGACACCTAATGAGGACATTTGAATTAGACGTTTGTTGTGACAAATTGTGTTGAAGGCTTTAGACAAGCCTACAAATAAGGAGGAGACTAGTTTGCTGTGATCTCTAGTTTTATTGACAGTATCTGAATAGGTTAGAAGTGCATTGTTAGTACTACAGGAAGGATGGAAGCCATGTGGTGTTGGGGTTAGGAGTTCTTCTTGCTGGAGATCATTTAGCAATTGTTTTTGAATACCTTTTTCAAGTATTTTGGAGATGGGAAATTGCTGTGAATATATTGTATTAAACTGCATAACTCTGCATTTATAATAATGAAACTCCATAAAGCAACATTTGAATGTCTGCCTTATTTTGTTTGATGATGTTATTTTTCCTAATATGGTGAACACATTTAATAGGAGGATAAGATTCAATGTAGAGAGGGAATCACATCTATATTAGGTAACAGTTGAGCAAAAATACTCAAACCAAACTTAAGACGACAGTGATGAAAAATAACATTGCAAAATATATAAAGACACTTTGAGTTTAAAGAAACTTTATAATTTTAATATTTTAGTGTTGGTTTTCTTAGGCTTTATTCCTCTACTGTGATTTCTGTTTAAATGCTTGCTAATTAAGCATTATTTAACCTTTCACTTAGTACATTAGCTCTCCTTCCAGCATCGCGTGAGAACATTACATTTATATGAGTCAGCATCTTATAAGTGGGTTGACTGATAGAGTGATTAAGCCGATTGTTTGATCTGTTGACTACAATAGTCCAAATAGGTACAATGAAATTTTAGCCAGGAGAAAAAAATAATAAGCAGAAAACATTAAAATAATAATAAATGTGCTATGTGATTTAAATACAAGAACAAAGCTGCAAATACCATGAAATGCAGAATAAGTTACTAGATAACATAATAGGCATTTTCAAGACACACACACACACACACACACACACACACACACACACACACACACACACACACACACACACACACACACACACACACAAAATGCAACACAGAATTCATAGAAAGATGTATGTGATTATGGAAATAAGACAACTATTCATTTAAAATAAAGGACAAATGTAAATTGAGAAGGAATTTAAAACAAATGTGATGAAGACAGGTGATATGAATATATGCAAAATATGAGGGTGAGAAGACAAGATACTGAAGTGGGGAAGAATGAGAAGGGACTACAACAACTGGGTGAGGTAATAAATGTGCATGTTTACTTTGCCTTATGATGTGATTTTAATACTTTAAACAATCTTATGAGGGATTTAAGTGCTTTGTTCAACTGCTCCACAGTTTAGATGTGACATCAGAGAACCAAGAATCGCGGTGAGGATTCATTGATCTAGTAGCTACAGCAAATGTTAGATACTTGGAACATGGCGAAGCACTGAGCCATGTTCCATCACAGCACAGCTAGTCAACTGTGAATGGCTGAAGACAGCTTTAGATGAATATTGGAAATAGTTGATACAGGCAAGTATCACATATATGCTTGTTATGACAGTATTCCTTTGTTAGGTGTTGGTGCAGTCTTCGAGTAGGTATCTATAAGTTAGGTGTAAGTACGGAGGATAAAGCCTCTCCCTGCAGAAAACATTTTATCAGAAGTTGTAGGATTAAACAGCTTAGTTTAGGTAGGCTGTCTGTAGTATTCTTAGCCTGTATTACTAAATTTGTTGTTGTGATCTGTATTTGACTATATTGTTTATTTTATATGATGAAGTAATATGGATTATAGCAAGCCAATGTGATGCATTAGTATGACTTTATGCCAAATTGTACCCCTGTATGATACACTGAAGAGCAGGGCATATGTTACAAATATACAGAATAGACTTGGCCAATTTCAGCTGTGCAGCAGGAGTAGAATGACCAAAATAGCTGACGCCATGACACAGAGAGATGGAATCCTTACTACTATTCAACCAGTCTAGATTCAAGTACTATCTGCATGATGGAGGGGCCAGATAGGTTAGGACAGAAATTAAGAGGTATTGCCTGCCTCTCCCTCGTGGATGTTGTGCAGCATGTTCAAAGGTGTGTTTCTTACCAATGAGTTTCTGGTGCATACTGGGGACATAGTAAGAACTATCTCCTAAAGAATGAGGGGCCATTGAGTTGCCTGAGGGGTTATGTCACTCACAGAAGTGAGTGATGACCCCATATGGCAACCATTGCATGCACCACCCCTTACTCTGACAACTTAAGCAGCATGCACAAGGATGACAGGGTCTCATTAAACAACAATAATTGCTGCCTGCATGATGGCCACTCTGTGTTTGGCATTTTTGCTTATGGGATGAATGGGGATGAGATCATAGATGGTCAGCAGATATGGGTGACCCCCCCCAAAAAAAAATAATGACTGACATCAGAGTACTGAGCTTACAAGTGAGACTTAGTAACATAATCTACATAGGAAGTTAGATGAGAACTTCATAGGGTCAAAGGTTCATAGGTAGGTACTAGGCTATCAGCCCAGGGGCCTATATAAGCCTAGCCAAAAAGGTTCCCTGGCTTTCGTCACCCAAGAAAATTATTTTCCTGTGCCCCTGTCAAGCAGTGCCACAGAAGTGATCCCTGGGATGAATTTTCTATTTCCCATCCAGTCATCAAGATTTTTCTTAAAGAGGTCTAATGAGGAGCTTTGCTTGACATGAATGGGTAGTTTGTTCCAGAGCACGGGACGTCTCTGGGACAGGAATCTATCCCTCCAGCATGTTTTGTTTATTGTGATGACAAGGCTTAGATCCCTGGAGCATGTGGTTTGGAGAGATTGGGATTTCTTTAAGTGTAGCATGTCCAACAACTCTGGGTTTGACATAGCTTTGCATGTTAGGCAGAGATCGCCTCTGAGTAGGTGATATGCGACGG
This sequence comes from Protopterus annectens, assembly GCF_019279795.1. Classification (NCBI taxonomy): domain Eukaryota; kingdom Metazoa; phylum Chordata; order Ceratodontiformes; family Protopteridae; genus Protopterus; species Protopterus annectens. Next base: position 152,320,023 of record NC_056745.1, read on the forward strand.
AGTAGAGCTGGAGTTTTTTGAGACGGTCTGCTTATGGCATCTGATTGAGGCCGGTAATCCTCTTAGTGAGGTATTTCTGTGGCATTTCCAATTGTTGCAGGTATCTTGTGAGATACATGCCAAACAGGGTATTGTACTCTATAATGGGTCTGATGAGGGATGAGTAGAGAGGAACAATGACCTCCTTTTTTCTAGAGAAGAACCATTTTGTGATGAGGCGTGCCACATAGAAGGATTTCCTGACTACTGTGGCGATGTGGCTATCAAAGGAGTGACTACTGTCCACCTATGTCCTGAGGTCTCTTATCAAACTTTCAGTGTTTATTGAGCTACTGCCTATGTGGTAGTTCATGGGTACCACGTTTTTCCCAAAGGGGATGACAATGCACTTCTTGGCATTGAGCTTGAGGCCATGACTTTGACACCAAGCATCTGTCTCTGTGAGGCCCTTTTGTAGAATGTCTACATCATTAGGTGATTCTATTATGGCTCCCATTTTGCAGTCATCAGTGAACTTTGTTAAACAAAGACCTTCTGTGTTGGCCTGCATTTCAGAGAAGTAGATGCCGAACAGGAGAGGACCCAGGACCGAACCCTGTGGTATTTCACTTGTCACTGGTCTAAAGTCGGACTTGGAGTCAGCTACTTTTACTGTGTGGGTTCTGTTAGTGAGCCAGTTGGCCATCCATCTTTTGACATAGGAATTTATATCCAGTTTAGTGAGTTTATCTATAATTCAAGAGTGGGGGGTGGTATCAAAAGTCTTGGCGAGGTCAAGATAGGCTGTGTGCACTACCTTGTCCTTGTCTATGGCTCTAGTGACTGTTTCAAAGAAGTCAATCAGGTTTAGTAGACATGATCTACCATTTAAAAACCCAAACTGAGTGGGGTCCAGGGTTTGGAGGTTGCCTATGTCTTTGTTTATAAGCTCCAAGATGATACATTCCATGGCGTTGCAGACCAGGATCGTCAGGCTAATGGGGTAGTAGTTTCTGGGGTTCCCCCCTTTGTGGAGTGGGATAACTGTCACTGTGTGCCATTCAGTAGGCACATAGCCGGAGGTGAGGCTATGATTGAACATGGTACTTAGGTGGGGTGCCAGTTCGTTCTGTAGTTCATGCAGTATGCAGCCTGGGATGTTGCCTGGTCCCATGGATGCTGTGTTCTTGGCTTTGGAGAGTGCGGTCTTTACTTGTTCATCCGTGATTACAGGGGATTTGCATTCTTCTGTATTAAGATGGGCCCTTTGGAGGGTGAGAGTGAGGTAAAGTTAGCACTGAACCTATCTGCCAGGATGTTGGCTGTATCGGTTGGTTCTGTATATTTAGTGCCATTGTGCTGTAGCTCAGAGCAGATCTGAGTGTTGCCATTGAGATGCTTGACATAGCTATAGAATGCTTTGTGGTTGTCTTTGGAATCAGTGACGATTTTATTTTCATAACTGGCTTTGGAGGATTTTATGAGGGATCTCAGCTTCTTGCTGAAGCTGATCAGGGAGTTCCTCCAATCTTGGGATTTTACTCTTTTTTGCAACAGCTTTTTCCTTCTGTTGTAGAGTTTGTTTATGGCAGGGGACCACCAGATTGGCTTCCTTTTTTTGGAGGATAGCATCTTGGTTCTGTTGGGGATGGCATGATCCATACACTCATGTATGTGCTTATACAGCGCATTCGTGTAAGCTTCAGCAGTTGTATCTCTATTTTCTGTCTGCATGGGTGTCGTGAAGTTTGCCACTTCTGTCTTAAGAAGCATGAAGTTGGCTTTGGAATAGTTTTTGATGGTGGTTTCCTTAATGGGGGGTGGGATATGGCTGTCTAGGGTGATTATGATCAGATCTGACCAGCGATGATTTGACCTCTGGTGTGGTACCCCGGTTACCTATATTGGTAATGACCAGGTCCAGGATATTGCTGCCCCTGGTGGGGGTGTGGACAAGCTGATCTAAGGAGTTGGAATTTAGAATTCCAGAAAACATTGAGCGAATGAGTTGATACATGAGTAGTTTTCCCAGTTGATGGAGGGGTAGTTGAAATTGCCCATAATTAAGGTATTGGGTTGTACCTTAATATTTTCCAGTATCTTAAGAAATGAAGAGTGGGAATCCTGGGACATGGTGGGGGATCTGTAACAAGCTGCAACCTGGATTGCAGTCCTGCCCACTGTTAGTTGCACTTGGATAATTTCAGATGTATTACGTTGAGCAACTAGCCTGGAGGTGTGGATATCCTTAATAAATATTGACACACCTCTGCCTTTAGTGTTTCGGTTCAGGTTAGGTGGCTGAAAGGTGTGGTATGAATTATAGCCTGGTAATGCAGGGGTGCTGCCTGGAGCCTTGAACCAGGTCTCTGTCACTGCACAGATGTCGATGTTCTTCATTTTAAGGAGTGCCTCGAGTGACTGCATTTTGAGGTTTAGACTTCTAGCATTGAGTAGCATTACTCTCAGAGTTTGCTTGCTTGTACCTGTTACGGTGGTTAATTTAGCATTTGAACCTTGCCTAAACAAGGCACTATAGGGGTGGCAAAAGCCTTTACCAGTATCCAGAGTCACAGGGGTGACAGTGCAGGCCATCTCTGGAAAAGCATCGTGGTCTGTCCACCATGTCATCCCAGGCAGACAAATACTGGATCCTCTTAGAATGACACCAAAAGCTTAGCCAATTTATTTATTTATTGACATTTGTTAACCGTGTTAGTCCAACTGGGATTTTGTCCCATTTTCAGTGGAGACCCGAGGAGAAAAGCTCCAGATAGTACAATAAAACATTACAGCAGTAGACAAGCACAGCAAACAGAATAGAAAGAAAACTAGCATTACAGTAATAAACAACAGAAAAACAACACTAACAACAGTTAAATAACAGCAAAAAAGATACTATGTAACTCTACTAGTGAGGCAGAGTGCAGACTGTGACAAGGATCAACTGAGAGTGATTCCAATGTGTGGGGAGGAGAGAACTATCTAGGGTCATAGCAGGGGCAGATTCTGGAATTGAGTAAATGTGTCTTAAGTTTCTTTTTAAATAGTGGGGTGTGAGAGATTGAGCATATGTCAAGGGGAAGTTTGTTCCAGGCTTGGGCCACAGAGTGTTTGTAGGGTAGCTTACCTACTGACTTATTTGGGTGGTAAATATCAAGCAGTTGTTGATTAGAGGTGCTGAGGGGTCCAGATGGGGTGTACACAGAGACAAGGAGAGATAAAGATGGACAGTAGGATGGTTTAAAGAGCATAGAGTGCAGCATGTGAAATTAATAGAGATGTAGTAGTTGTGGGAGTTCTAGCCATTGTAGAGCCATTGTTGAAGTCAACCATTTTATCCTTGTATTGTGGTATCATTCTGGGCGATGGCAGGATGCTACTCAGGGCTAGGGTCATACCTGCCTGGGCTACAAGATCCGAGAGCTCCTCCATGTCTCTTTTCATGTAGTCTAAGGAGGTACGTCTCAGGTCATTCACACCAACATGGACAATGACAGAGTCATATTTGTACTTGTTGTGGAGTGACCTGAGTATGTGCTTTATGTGGCGGATCCTGGGACCCGACAGGCAGCTGACAGTAACTTTCTCCTTGTTTAGCCTGGTGAATGGGACCTCAGTGTGCCTGACTATAGAGTCATCTATGACTAGTGTGTTGGGTACGTTGTTTTGCCTTATGGGCTGAGGTTGAGTGGCACAATGATTTTGTGGGCTATGTGTCATTTGGGTAGTGTTGGGGGGGTGGTGGTTGTTTGCGTTTCAGCATAGGAGGTCTCTGTTGCTTGGGTAGATTTTTATTGAGAGACTCCGTGAATGTGGGTGTGTGCTTTGTGTTTCTATGTGTGGGTTTTGATAGTCTGGGTTTTGAAGGACTATGTGTTGAATGTGGTGTTGTGCAGGTGTTAACCTTCCCCTTTTGACTGTCTAGTCCAGTCTTGGCTGGAGAGAGCTTGGCTTCCAGTTTGCCTATATACATATATATCATAGGCCTGGCTTAAATTAATAACTACTGAAGATTGATCATTGGTAAGAACAGACAAGCATAGAGGAGGTTGTGAAGGAAAAAAGACCATGCAAATGTGACATCATATGTGCAGTTAGAAAGGATTTAATTTTATATAGTAGTCGACTTTTGTCTTCATTTTAGATCTACCACATTCATCACCAGCCACATTCACTGAAGGTGCTCTCAAACAGGTATAGGATAAACATATTCACAGAGGGTGCAATGTCCTACTTTACTTAAGTACTGCAACACCAGGGATGCAGAAGTATTATAGAAATGAGCAATTTCTGATAATCTGACTCTTTCTAAATGGGAAAATGACGAGCTCTCCCGTCCTTACTATTTGTTAGGCTTGTTTGTTGATATGGTTGTCAGATTTTTACTAACTTTATTTTTGATTTACAGCAATGTACATAGTGAATGCACTTCCTCCTGCTTCAGCATGCTTGGGTTAAATTAATATAACATTTTGAAGCACTTGTGGGTAACTGATAACCATGAATAATGCCTTACTATGATGCTATACGGATACTGCTGTCCCTTGCATGACTCAGATAGGAGTAATTTGGATGACTCCACAAAAAAATCAAACTAAAAAAAAATCAGAATCATTCCTGAACATTGAAACTTTCTCAGAAGGCAAATAATCATTAACACCATACACAAACCTATCATGCAGTATTAGTTTTAAAATATTATAATCTCTAGAAATTTATCTCAGCTGTGCCAGAAAAAAATGTCACCATTTTGAGTTGTACATAAGAAGAACCTAAATATTTGTATAGTCTCCTTAGTTTCTTAAACTATTTTCGTTATTGTAGTAACATTCTAAACGTAACGCTTCACAACAGATTAGCAAAACAAGTAAAATCTGGTGTAAATAATGACTCCATAACATGCAAATAGAAGAAACCATTAACATACTTTACAAATAAAAATCTAACGGCCAAACTATATATAATATTTCTATTGCTCAGTCATTATTCATGTTAAATCATCCCTATTGAGGAAATCAGGCTCACATAAAACACCTTTATTACATACAGTCATTTTGTCTATTATACCCCCAGGTTAGTGAAAAGTGCATTTTATTCTTTGGGAAAATCTATCTTCTGTCCATTGATCTTAAATGAGTATACAATGCATCCTAAATGTTTTTGCACTAGATGGGCAACTCTTTCTAATGGTAGCCATGATTTGACTTTCTATTGCTTCATACAAAGGAGTTTGATTACAGTAGCTAATTTATAGTGGATATTAAGTATTTGCAAGGTCTAGGATTTCACCCTAGGTATGATTTTAAAAATCCAGAATTTCTAGTTTAGTTATACATCCGCCCCATGTAGCGTGATCAGCCACTGGATGAAGTATTCCCAGTATCTTTGCAGTGACCCACATTCCCAGATAATATGTAGATTATCTGCATTTGGTTGCCTGCATCTCCATCAGTGATTGTTCTTTTTCAAGCCTTTGGATTTTAATTGAACTGATGATACCACCTACATATTAATATATTTGCTGACCTTCGTACCACAGACATTTCCTTGACCTGTTGGAGGCAATCCATGTCTGCTCTCATTCATTTTTGGATAACACAATGCCTTTGGGCATTTCCATATACTGATCATACCCTGTTTTCAGGCCAGTGCAATGGCTTCATTTATGTCCCTATATATTGCCCCTGCGTTAGTTTGTGATCAGTTGTACTTGCTAGAAATAACTCTTCTTTTTATGGGGCTTTTATCTTAATCAGATTTGTTAAGGAATTATTTATAAGTTAAATCATAAAGTACTGGAAATGATTATTTCTAAAGTCCATTATACATTGTAATATGCATTTAGTATTATTAAACTGATATTGAAGCATCAATAAAATTTGATAGGGAAATGTTAACGTGGAAATATTGAGGGAGGTAAACAAATAAATGACTGATGCTTTTGTGATCTTTTATGATGTTACAGTTGTGAAAAGTGAGGGGATGGGATATGAAAAGTGTAAGAAGGTAAGTGTATGATCCAACAGTGGCAAAATGAGATGAGGTAAAGTCATGGGGTTTTAAGGTAGAAAAAAGAAGGCTCTGTGTAGAATGCATGGGTATTATTGAATGTGCAAGTATGGATAGATTTCAATTATTTAATCACTTGATTAATTAATTATTTTATGGGGAATAACTTATTAAAAGGTCCCTGCTGCATATAAGAAAATGGAAGAGAGATTATGCAATGCATGCAAATGTAAGGAGAACGGGTGTTTAAATGGTGTAAAAAACCAAATGTAAGGGGAACGGGTGTTTAAATGGTGTAAGAAACCAAATGTAAGGAGAACGGGTGTTTAAATGGTGTAAGAAACCAAATGTAAGGAGATTGGGTGTTTAAATGGTGTAAGAAACCAAATGTAAGGAGAACAGGTGTTTAAATGGTGTAAGAAACCAAATGTAAGGAGAACGGGTGTTTAAATGGTGTAAGAAACCAAATGTAAGGAGAACGGGTGTTTAAATGGTGTAAGAAACCAAATGTAAGGAGAACGGGTGTTTAAATGGTGTAAGAAACCAAATGTAAGGAGAACGGGTGTTTAAATGGTGTAAGAAACCAAATGTAAGGAGATTGGGTGTTTAAATGGTGTAAGAAACCAAATGTAGGGAGAGCGGGTGTTTAAATGGTGTAAGAAACCAAATGTAAGGAGAACGGGTGTTTAAATGGTGTAAGAAACCAAATGTAAGGAGAACGGGTGTTTAAATGGTGTAAGAAACCAAATGTAAGGAGAACGGGTGTTTAAATGGTGTAAGAAACCAAATGTAAGGAGAACGGGTGTTTAAATGGTGTAAGAAACCAAATGTAAGGAGAACGGGTGTTTAAATGGTGTAAGAAACCAAATGTAAGGAGAACAGGTGTTTAAATGGTGTAAGAAACCAAATGTAAGGAGAACAGGTGTTTAAATGGTGTAAGAAACCAAATGTAAGGAGAACGGGTGTTTAAATGGTGTAAGAAACCAAATGTAAGGAGAACGGGTGTTTAAATGGTGTAAGAAACCAAATGTAAGGAGAACGGGTGTTTAAATGGTGTAAGAAACTATGCGGTTTGGAGGTAGAGGCTGATTTGAGTTTGCAAATACAGTACGTTCTGTAGGACAAAAACGAAAAATGGTTAAATTGTAAAAGGTCTTACAAGGGGAAGATATATTGCAAATATATAAGGATGATATGCTTAGGATAGGCAATATGACTAGGAAATTGTGGAGGTATGCGTAATAAAATACAACATTTTTCTCATATATTGTAGAAGATAATTATTTTGATAAGAAATAAATTAACATACAAATAATTGAAAAAAGGCTAGTATACTATTTTATTCCTTTCATTTTGTATTACATTTGCTGATTTCAGTAGTTTAAGTTTAATCATAAAATGTGTGCGTATTAAATGCTGGTTTTAGGAAAATCTAATAATAATGCTATCTTTAATTTTTTTTTATTATTGCTATAGAAAACTTTGCATCCACCTCAGCTACCACCAACTCAAGCATGTAGCACATTGGTTTGCATCTGAAGGATGGCACCTCAGTAACTCAGCATCCCCTACCATAGTCTCAGTACTGGAAAATTAATTCAAACTCCTTGGCTATTAAGTACCTTTTGTTTTTGCTGTGTTATATATCTTTTCTTTAATAAGGGATGAGGGCCTTTTGTCATCTATGGTTCTCTGTCCTTGTCTCTGCCTTTCTTCTTATCCTAGTTCTAAGTGTCAGATGTCCACTCTGCACATTTAATAATATGTAAGAAACAAGTGTGGTTGCTTAAACCACTGAATCGTAATGGTAAACTGGTGTCCAGTCTGTCACTTGAAGGGATGTAGTATGATCAGTCATGTGCCATTTAATCAATGTCCGATTGATTCCCATGAAAGCATTTACAGTTCCAAAAGATCATATTCCCACATAAGTTGCAATTCAAATGTTGCAAAACAAACAACTTTTTTGCAGGGGAAGCCTCCTTGGACCATCCACTGTCTGGCTTGCCCCCTCATCCCCAAGTTCTATTAGTGTCAATACTGGGGTCACATAAACTTATAGGAAAGGCAAAATTTGGAAAACCAATATAAATTTTACCTTATCTATCTTCTCCAAGTCAACCACAGCAGTGACTCAGATAGTTTTATGCTCTGAAATATCAACCAAAGGAATTCAGTGATCTTCCTGTGGTAACATCTAAGATTTTGTATGATAACATCTCAGGCTTGTTTAATTAGTGAATATCATTCGTAGTACAATGTTCAAATTTTAGTGCTATAATGGAAAGGGGCTATGGGCTTTAACTCTCACAATGCTGCTGTCAACATTAGTATGTGACAGAACTAGCTGTATGGGCTTGACTTTATCAACTGATACCCATTAGTAAGAAAGTGTGCATTGCTGCCTTAGATAATGGCCAAAACTTGCCTCTCTCAAATAAAATTTACACTGTAACGCTACAGATCTGAGTTATAATCACTGGCTTCTTCAGGATTTCTCCTATTTTAGACTGTGCCCATTGCCTTCCACTACAGCCTTACCAACAGTAACTGACATTTAAACAGAGTTGTTTTGCACACACACACACACACACACACACACACACACACACACACACACACACACACACACGCACACACACACACACACACACACACACTTGCACAATATTTTCTGAGAAGTTATGTATGAAATATACAGCATCAACATCTTCCATTCCCAGTTTTATTGCACCATTGTTACCAGGTAGTCAGAACTGACAAAACAGGAAGCTCTTCCTTGTATACCCTTAAAACAATCTAGTCCTTAAATATTTAACTGGCAGCAATTAGTTCTAAGTAATCATCTTTTCACAGGAAGGACTCCACACACTTGCAAAACCAAGCAAAATGCATTATCTCTTATGCTAATAAGTAAAACATCAACCATATGCATTCAAAGTTAGATAATAACAATTCTTTACTTGAGCTAAACAAGTTAAAGTATTTATTTTAGGATACGGAAATGAAACGTAACTTCAAAAAGGGATTGAAAATAAAACATTCAAACAAAAAATGTTGTTTAGAAAAAAATGCCTGAAATCTAAAATAGAAACAATCTGCTTCTGACTAAAACATATAATGCACCTGCACTATCTCTTACTTTCTTCTTCTTCTTCTTTCGGCTTTTCCCGGTTAGGGGTCACCACAGCGGATCACCTGTCCGCTCATGATTGGCAGTGGAGTTTTACAGTATTGAGTTGCCAGCCCGGCGCCCAAACTTCCACAGAAGGCACACACATGCATGCACTCACACCTAGGGCCAATTTTAGTGCGTCCAATCCACCTACAGGATGTCTTTGGGATATGGGTGGAAACCGGAGCACCCGGAGGAAACCCATGCGACCACAGGGAGGACATGCAGACTCCGCACAGAAGGCACCCCAGCCGAGGATCGAACTGGAGAACCTCTTGCTGTGAGGCAGCAACGCCAACTGCTGCACTCTTACTTTAAAGACTGAAATATACATTTTAGAGCTCTTACAGGCAGCATAGTACAGCCTGAGTTCTGCTTCCAAAGGCATCATTCAGCAAACAATGCACTAAGCCAGTATTAATAGTCTCTCTAATAGGATCTCCACAGCTTTAGTTTGATTTTAGAGGATACCTTTCTGTTTCCATATGTTCATAATTCTGAGGGGAGTTCCAGTGACCTATTCTCCAAAGAAGACATCATCATCATCATCATCATGTGATCTAGTCAGATCCTTCAAGCCGCAGACTCTGCAACAGTATATACATTTCAGGAGTCAGGGATTGTTTTATTTTTAAATTATAGTACATTTCACAATGACAAATGCAGTTATATACAACTTTATACATTTTCATTGAAATGTTTAATTTTTCTGAAAAGACAAGTACAATGCAATTTCTTTTTTCTTTTATTTTCTAAACCATTATTTGCACACACCTTTTTAATTTGCTACAGCTGTAACACAGTTAGTTTACTTTTCATACATTCTCCTTTTGGAAAAAAAAACAGTAACATTTTTGAAGCTTATTATCATATATCATGCATGCCCATATTTATGTCCATCGCTCTAGGCCATACCTAAAAAGTCATCATATGAGAATATGGCTGGTGTTCATACTTCTTCACTTTGCATATGCCAAAGGTAATCAGAGAAGAGTGACACGGAACTATAATGTCAGGACAGGTTTTTGTCTTTTTCTGGGGTGGGGCATTTCTATGTACATATATGTATACAAATATACATTTGTATATGTTTTATCAATTTGTTTTTTAATCACACTGTGTTACCATGTGGTGAAATTTCTAATGTATGTTGTATTGTCATCCTCCAATAATTGTTAATGAAACTATGAGGTATAGAGTAGTGGTACCATTACTTAACTTTTTTTTTCAGTTTATTTCCCCCTTTCAAGTAAATGAGAGGTATTTTTAAGTATTCTATGGGTATTACTGTTGCAGTGAAAATCAGTCTGAAATGACTACTAATGTACTACATAAATACACAAAAGGTATTCCCACTGTGGTGTGTCTGAAGTGTGCTATTACTTAGACAAGCTAGAATTTGCACTGTATGATACCTTAAACCTCCTGTAGTGGAGGCCCATGGGATATATGCAAATGACCCCTTAAGGACATCAAGTGTTTCAGCATGGCTTCTGAATGTCCATGATTTTTTTTACTTTTTAAGTCTTTATGGTTACATTCAAGCCAAATGTCACTAGCTGTGGACATACATGTTTCAGCCTTTTTACTGACCTGATCAGCACAGTATAAGTGGATAGTTTAGCCATACTGCAGAAACACATGGTCTTTAAACCCAGCTGATGCCCTTAAACATTAAGGCACCTACAAAATATCTCAACTAATATACTTGGCTTGCCTGTGTGTCCTTTTTGCCCATTGGTTTGTGTGCTACTACCTCATGCATGGTCTTGCAGTCAGTGCCCGTAACAACATATTACCCCCAAATAGTCACAGTCATTTTATGCCTACTGGACAGGATGCAAACTTGCACTTTGGTGCAATTCATAGTGCGTAGCTTGGCTGAACCTCATTTGCATTCTAAATCAGCCTCAGTTTATACCAAAAGACTTAAGTCCAACTTTTTCAACCATGCAGGGTTGCGGTTTACATCAACACTCTTGGTAAAGTGCAGACAAACTAAAAGGAATTAATAACAGAGGGAATAAGAAAAAATTAAAACAGTGGCACGACAACTTGTAAAACTAAAAAGTTCTACTGACCAGAAACATGTGTTGACCAGTAAAACATGAAAGATAATAATATTTTATAGTCTTATGAGTGGCAAGACTTGGAATGTGAATGGGTAACATTTTTCTGCTGTCAGACTGTGTTCAAGTGTGGTCTGGATTTAAATTATTTTAGTAATGTTTAAAAAAAGTAGCACAGTAGCACAGAATGATTATGCAGTACCAAAAATACCCAGAACCCACCGTAACATACGGCACTTATACACATAACACTTCATAGTTAAGTACAGGTTGGTTGCTCATATTCATCTTTCATTATTGTCCCCCTTTTATAAACACACGTCCACCCAAAGCCAGGACTTTACAATAACTATCAATCTGTTAGAACAACTGCAACATTTAGATTCATTCTAGGGGGCATAACTCGAACCCCTCTCACTTAGCCCCTTTAACTTCTAACATACTTTCATAGCATAACTTCCTTATCATCCCTCTCCAATTTATTACATCAGTTTCACAATAATTTCCCTCCCAGCCTTTCCAGTTTTTAATATACTGTCTTCTCTTATTTTTGGCCACATTTCTTCCTCTTTGCTTTCTAGGGATGACACTAACCTTCTTACTTCCTGCACCCCTGGTGGGAACCCTTCCTTTTCACTTTTTTGTTATTGCCTTTTGGCCAACAATAACATTAGCACTAAACTTTGTTTATCTTTGTCTATTTCTTCTGACTACCCCAAAAATATAGCCATTTTGTCAATGCTACATGCTTTAACACTATTTCATTTACTAACTCCAGCAGTTCTCTTTTGTACTGCGACAACTTCTCACACTGCCTTTTACATTTCCAACATTGGACCACAAATACCAGTATGACTCATGCATAGCCCATGTGGGTGTGAATGACCTGAGATATACTTCCTTAAACTATATGAAGAGAGATATCATGGAACTCAGAATGAGTGTCCCAGGCTGGTATGAGCCTAGCACTGAGCAGCATTCTACCTTTTCCAATGATGATGCCAGAATACAAACAGAAGATCACTGACTTTAATAATTGGATTTGTTTCTGATGTCATTCTAAGAGTGGTGTAATATTTGTAAATATGGGAGTTGATGGTCAACAGACCACTCTGATTTTATAGGAATGGTCTACACTTCTCCCCTGTAGGTGTTTGAACATTAACTAAGGCATTGTCCTCCTCCATAGTGCCTTTACAGGCAATGCCAAACTGGAAGTATTTCCGACATAGCCAATCAAAATCAAGAAAATCTAAAGATATTACTGCTCATTTCTAGGAATCTAAACAAGAACTTCAGTCCCTGTATGTTACTAAGACATGGTTTAAAGCCACGGAGAGCTCTCTAGCAGTGCAAAGCTATAATGCCTTCCACACATTTAGTCCAGCTACTATACAGGCAGGGACTAAAGGTGGAAGTGTCTCAATTTGGGAGCGCTACAGAATCCTAAAAGACCAAAATCCTGAAGACCAAAAATCCTGAAGACCAAAATCCTGAGACCAAAATCCTGAAAACACACAGGATACCAACATTTACTATATTTCAGCTCAAGTACATACAGAAACATATTACCCTTCAACTCTATGCAGGGGGGCAAGCCCCCCTGCACCCCCCACACCCCCTGCTATTTAAATATAACAACACAGAGATTGCACTTCAGTACACTAAGTGCAATCTCGGAGTTGATATATTTAAGTAGCAGGGTGTGAAGGCTTAACCTGCATACTGGAGAAGAGTAATATGGTTTGTGTTTTATTTGTTTCTGTATGTACTTGTGCTGGAATATATTAAGTGCTGGCATCCTGTGTGTTTTTAGGATTTTGAGTTTTCAGGATTTTGAACTTTCAGGATTTTGGTCTCAGGATTTTAGTCTTCAGGATTTTGGGCTTTCAGGATTCTGTAGCGCTCCCATCGATTTACATAAAAAATAAATTTACCTCAATTTTCGTCAAACAGGATGATGCACTTGAGCTTCTCCACATTCAAATCACCACAGGCAAAATCCTGTACTGTTTTCTTGCAAGTTATGGGTCCCCCTCTATGACACTCAAAACCCAAAATGTGTATTTAAGGTTACTGGACGGACTCATTATCCAACCCAATACCATATTCATGGGGGACTTTAATTACCTCATATTAACTGGGAATCAAATATGACACCAAACATACAGGCACAGAGATTCCCAGAGTTTACAAACACAGGCTCTATGGACCAGATTGTCAATACACCAATCAGGGGTGCAAACATACTAGATCTGGTCCTCACTAATATGGGAGAGTGCTGCACACCCCCTAGTATAATGTCCTCTCTCATAAGGTCAGACTACAAAATGGTTTCCATTGAGGTAAAAACAAAATCTGGAACTGCAGCTAACCCTGAAATGTTCAGGACCTACTATAAGGCTAACATAAGGCTAACCTCACTATTAAGTGATAACCTGGAAACATTTCAAGTCCCCTGTAAACCCTGAGAGCACTCTTGCTTATGGAGAATTGTTCATAGAAACCTTATATAAGCATGTTAGTAGCTGTAGAGAGGCAGCTGTACACAACTGGAATAAGTATAGAACTAACTCAAAAAACAAACAAGCCACCCTTTGGAATCACGACATCAATAGGATGCATAAGAGAAGGAAGAACATCTTGGCAAAAATTAGGAGGTGTAGCATCCAGTAGGATAAAAGTGCTCTCATCAAACTAAAGCTAACAACTTACAGGACAAGCAAAGTCTGCCAAAGCCAAATCTGATGGGAATTTAGCTTCCCAAGCCAAGGACAACCACAAGGCATTCTTCAGCTACGTCCACAACCTCAAAGACAATACACAAATGTGTGCAGAGCTCATTGTTAATGGATCCACCTATACTGAGCCAGAACATATAACAAACCTACTAGCAGACAGATTTAGCTCTAACTTTCCATCTCTCTCTTTCCAGCCTCCCATCAGGAAATGCCATCGAATATACTCTGTCTGTTATTACTAGGGGGCAGGTCCTCAATACTCTGTCTGTTATTACTAGGGGGCAGGTCCTCAATACTCTGTCTGTTATTACTAGGGGACAGGTCCTCAATACTCTGTCTGTTATTACTAGGGGACAGGTCCTCAATACTCTGTCTGTTATTACTAGGGGACAGGTCCTCAATACTCTGTCTGTTATCACTAGGGGACAGGTCCTCAATACTCTGTCTGTTATCACTAGGGGACAGGTCCTCAATACTCTGTCTGTTATCACTAGGGGACAGGTCCTCAATACTCTGTCTGTTATTACTAGGGGGCAGGTCCTCAATACTCTGTCTGTTATTACTAGGGGACAGGTCCTCAATACTCTGTCTGTTATTACTAGGGGGCAGGTCCTCAATACTCTGTCTGTTATTACTAGGGGACAGGTCTTCAATACTCTGTCTGTTATCACTAGGGGACAGGTCCTCAATACTCTGTCTGTTATTACTAGGGGGCAGGTCCTCAATACTCTGTCTGTTATTACTAGGGGGCAGGTCCTCAATACTCTGTCTGTTATTACTAGGGGACAGGTCCTTGATACTCTGTCTGTTATCACTAGGGGACAGGTCCTCAATACTCTGTCTGTTATCACTGGGGGACAGGTCCTCAATACTCTGTCTGTTATTACTAGGGGACAGGTCCTCGATACTCTGTCTGTTATCACTAGGGGACAGGTCCTCGATACTCTGTCTGTTATCACTAGGGGACAGGTCCTCAATACGCTGTCTGTTATTACTAGGGGGCAGGTCCTCAATACTCTGTCTGTTATTACTAGGGGACAGGTCCTCAATACTCTGTCTGTTATTACTAGGGGGCAGGTCCTCAATACTCTGTCTGTTATCACTAGGGGACAGGTCCTCAATACTCTGTCTGTTATTACTAGGGGGCAGGTCCTCAATACTCTGTCTGTTATTACTAGGGGGCAGGTCCTCAATACTCTGTCTGTTATCACTAGGGGACAGGTCCTCAATACTCTGTCTGTTATCACTAGGGGACAGGTCCTCAATACTCTGTCTGTTATTACTAGGGGGCAGGTCCTCAATACTCTGTCTGTTATTACTAGGGGGCAGGTCCTCAATACTCTGTCTGTTATTACTAGGGGACAGGTCCTCGATACTCTGTCTGTTATCACTAGGGGACAGGTCCTCAATACTCTGTCTGTTATTACTAGGGGGCAGGTCCTCAATACTCTGTCTGTTATCACTAGGGGACAGGTCCTCAATACTCTGTCTGTTATTACTAGGGGACAGGTCCTCAATACTCTGTCTGTTATTACTAGGGGACAGGTCCTCAATACTCTGTCTGTTATTACTAGGGGGCAGGTCCTCAATACTCTGTCTGTTATCACTAGGGGACAGGTCCTCAATACTCTGTCTGTTATTACTAGGGGACAGGTCCTCAATACTCTGTCTGTTATTACTAGGGGACAGGTCCTCAATACTCTGTCTGTTATTACTAGGGGACAGGTCCTCAATACTCTGTCTGTTATTACTAGGGGACAGGTCCTCAATACTCTGTCTATGGCCAAGAACACTACATTGATGGGCCCCAGCAGTATCCCAGGCTGCCTTCTAAATAGCATGAAACATGACCTATCAGGCTTTCTGGAATCACTATTAACCATAATCTCCAAACAGGCTTCATCCCTCACAAATGGAGAACAGCAATAGTCATCCCTCTGCACAAAGGTTGGCCATCTACAGACCCTGGAAACTACTGACCCATAAGTCTTACTCATCTCACGTGCAAAGCCATAGAATGAATTATCATGGAAATGATCAATAATGACATAGGAAACCTCCGGTCACTGGACCCAACCTAGTTTGACTTCTTCAAGTGCAGGTCATGCCTACAGAACCTGGTGGACTTCTTTGAGAAGGTTACCAAAACAAAGGATTTGGGCAAAACTTTCACATTGCTTACCTCGACCTGGTCAAGACATTTGATATGATACCCACTCAAGCATTGTTGTCAAACTCAAAAGCTTAGGTGTAAACCCTTATGTCACCTGTTGGATAGCCAGCTGGCTGACAGACGGGACCAGGACATTTATAACTAGGAAGTCCACCTCTACAAAGAAGTCAGTCAGTCTCCAGTGAAGGCCCTCAGGGATCAGTCCAGGAACTGCTCATTTTTGATATCTACTTCTCTGAAGTCAAGGCCAATGTCAAGGGCCTCTGGCTAACCAAATATGAGGATGATTACAATCTAGGAGCATTCATACAATCCCTCACTGACACTAATGCTCTGCAAGAAGGGCTGACACAGACTAATAACCGATGTCAGAGTCATGGACTAAAACTAAATGCCAAGAAATGCAATATAGTCTCCTTCAGCAAGTCAGCCGCCCCTAAGAACCATCATATTGACAACACACCTCTAAGAGATGACACAGTAGTCAGGGACATGGGAACACATGTAGACAGCAATCTAGCCTTTGTCCATCACGTGTCTATAGTTGTGAGGAAATCATTTTATGCTGTGCAACTTATAAACAAATGTATGGCATCTAGGCCCAAGGAGATTACTGTTCCACTGTATTCTGAATTCATCAGACTTATCATTGAATACAATGCTACCTTTGGTATATACCTAACCAGGCACATCCAACAACTAGAATGTCCACAAAGATGCCTTTCTAAAAAAATACAGGGCATAAATAACATGTCTTATGCAGACTGCCTCAAACCCCTATCACTGTATTCTGTCTCATAAAGGCTGTTGAGGGGAGCTCTATACCTGGCATACAGGCATTGTCAGACCCCACACTGACAGACCTCTTGCATAGCCACAAGACAAGCAGCTCCAGAATTACCTGTTCTAAAGACTTTAACATTGCCTGAGATGTAAATAGGACCTGCTGGAGAGACAGGTGTGTATCCCAGAGATGATTCCTTTTCTGGAACAGGCTGCCCGTCTATGTGACGCAGAGTTCCTTTGTAACCCAGTTTAAGTGTAACTTGGACAACTGGATGAGGAAGAGGACATTCATCCCTGGTTTGGCAACTATGTGTCTAATGGACACAGGCAGCTGACAAATGTTTCAATGTTTCATCTCCTGTGCTCCTGCTTGTAAATGTTTCATCTCCCAGTCCCTTGATTGCACTTACCAAGGATACCAGAACTTGTCAGATATTTGGGTTGCTTGGTTAGGCTTTAAACAGACACAGAGGTCATTAGCCTAGCACACCCCTATGAACCTATGAATCTATTCCACACTCTCACCATCATACATTGGTTCTCTCTGACTTGGTATACAGAAATACCTGTACAGGCACTTCCATGCAAATATTCAAAATAGTGTTGACTTTGTTTCATATGTTAAAAACTCTATACTCAACCAGCCACTCCTGCTTCTCTAGTCGAATCTCCAGATCTGTTTCCTATGACACCTTCATTCTATCTAGAATCAATTTCTTTAGTCCCACTAATATTTTATGCACTCTAGATATCACCAGTCTTAATGTTCCCTACCTTATCTCATTTCTAGTGCCTCCTGACTAACTTCACTTACATGTTCCTATGCCATTACACCATCTCAAGTCCTCTAAAACCCTCTGTACCCCATATATGTCCAGTTCAACTCCTCTTCCAAATTATACCCATGATGCACTTCTTCCTACTCTTACTCTTCTCCCTGCTAACGACTGTGACGGATATTTTACTTTTCCGCGGTCCCTTCTCCATCTCCAAGATACATTTTGTCTTTGTCTGTCCTAATTAAGCCCCCCCACTGCACAGGTTTCTGTTATCCAGTCTATTAACACCTCATTCTCCCATATCCTGTCTAGAAATTTCTTTCCTTCTCATAATATGTCACTCTCCAGCTTATCCCTCAGACAGTCCATCAACACCATTCATATGTGGGGTCTATATTACGGCGTCAAAAGATAAAGTAATCAAACACATCTTTATCGATGCATAAATATTGACCTCTGCAATTGCTGAAAGGCCACTTCAGCAAATTTTTACCAGGGGAAAAAATCCTTGGCCATCATCAGGGATTTGCCCTTTTCCCCACTGTAGTGCAATCTCGGAGTTGGTATATTTAGTTAACAGGGGTGTGGGAAGGTGAAGCCCTCCTCTATGTAGGGTTTGAAAGTTTCATTTGTGTGTTTTCATCCGAGTGATTTTTTTTCCCCTGGGGAAAATATTTACTGAAGTGGCCATTCGGCATTTGTAGCGGTCGATATTTATGTGTTGATAAAGATGACCCTATACGTGCACCCCCTCTGCAGTTCTTGTGTCTCCCTTATCATTTCATTCCACTCAGCTACATACTCAGATTGCAAGCACCTAAACCAGAATGCTAGCTGGGTTCCCTATAGATAAGTCTTAACATTAGGGGTTCCCAATCTCCTCATATCTTTAGGCATAGTTACTACCTCCTGTGCAACTGTAGGTTTCTCTTCATCCCATAACAACTGCACTGCTTAACTTTCATTAAGACCTGCACTGGAATGAACTTCCAGATGACCTGCCTTGGTAAATAAACTGAGGTGGTATATGTAACAGCAATATCTGGGCTCTGTGATCCAGTTCCAATGACATGAACAATGATCTATTTGAGCCAGTCTGCCATTTGTCAATATTTCCTTACTTTTCTTCCATTCCCTCTCCCAAATAAGTCTCAAAGACTCTTCCACTGTCTTTCCTGTCCATATCCATAAATACTTAAACTCTACACAATTCTCAAACTTTCTAATGTTCTCCCGTATCTCATGTGTCTCCCTAATATACAATGCTATAACATCCATCTTTTCTCTATATACTTCATGCCACATTTTTTCTACCAAACGTATCCAGTCAAAGTCTGGTAATTATTCCCTGGTTTCATCAGAGTAATCAAAATGACATCTGCAAAACATGCTGATCTTTTCTTACAACCATCTCTAGGTATGCCATCATATGGCTGACCTCCTGCATCAGATAGCCAAGGTTTCCAAGTACAAAGTGAGCAGTAAAGATGACAAGTGGCATCTTCGCCTTGTACCCCTTCTCATTGTAAGGTCCCCAGACACTCTTGCTCTGTTTTTACTCTAGCTTTTGAGCCCATATACAACCCGCATATGACTTGTTATCCTTTCTGGAAATCCCCACCTATCCAACAATTCAAATATATATCTTCATCTCATCTGATCAAATGCCTTCTCTTTATCCAGTGACAAATTCTGTGTGTTCTGTATCAGCATTAATGTTTTTGTACCACTATCTGTTGCTCTCCACCTCCCCCAAAAACCCACACTGATCTCCATGAATAATATTTGGTAAGTGATGTAGATCTATTTGCCATAACTCCTGTAAGAACAAATTACAGTCATGTTAAGCACTGAAATGGTCTGCAGGAGGACTGAAGGACAGCATATTTCCCCTACTTTAAAATAACTATTATAACTGCTTCCTTTCAAGACTCTGGCAGTGGTGAGGTTTAGCCGACATTTGTTCATTTATTATATTCACAAATTTCTGACTATAAATATTTTTGTGATTATTTTACAAATTGAAAATCCAATAAAAACTTAAAAAAAAGACTCTGGAAGTGAATCTCCCTGCAGTATTTTATTTTTAAAAACTTGCCCCGATCTCTAACACCTCTTTACACACTATTGTCTGTACTGTTATTGGACTCCCATCCATACCAGCTGATTTCCCTTTTACCATTTTGCTCCAAACCATCCTCAATTCCTCTTCCGTAGTTTTACCTGACATCCTCTCCTTCTTCCCTTCCCCAATTCTACCTCCATATATATAGTAAGTCTTCGTAAAACAAACTAAACTCCTTTAGAATTTTCTATAGAGCCCTGACATCTTCTTGTTTCCTAAACCCTCAGTTTATATATCCCTCTTTCTACCTCCTGTGGTCTCATTATTACCACAAACACTCTAGTAGTGCTCAGACTTGTGCCGAAGTATGTCTTTTGTACCATAGTTATCCTAAACTGCAATCTTTTATCCACCTGTTGCTGCAGTCTTTGCTTAAGCCCCCTTTATCTATCTATATATTCATATCATCTCCCCTCTCTCCTCTCCTATAATTCTTTTAATTCCCTCTCAAGTTGACTGTGTACCTTTCTACACTTCCTCTTTATCTATCTATATATTCATATCATCTCCCCTCTCTCCTCTCCTATAATTCTTTTAATTCCCTCTCAAGTTGACTGTGTACCTTTCTACACTTCCTCTTTATCTATCTATATATTCATATCATCTCCCCTCTCTCCTCTCCTATAATTCTTTTAATTCCCTCTCAAGTTGACTGTGTACCTTTCTACACTTCCTCATGTCACTCTTACTATACCCTTCTATTTTCCTTGTAATTTATCACATATCCCAGTTCTCTCTGCTCCACTCCTTTTTCTTCCCAATACCCTCTTACTCATCATCTCCACCCCTTTTCGTAACATCACTGAGGAAATATTCTGGAAACCTCCGTTGTCTTATGTGACATAATTTCCATCCATAGAAGTGCTTGCTCCAATAAAATTATCAGCTCTGTACTCACTACCTAGACTATCTAATATCTCTATATTCAAAAGTAACATTAAACTAATATTAAACTTGACATATGTTACAAAAACAGCCAAATTTGTAGCAAACATCCCACTAAAAACCCATTGCCAGTAAAGATTTACACTTGCTAGAACTTCCCTAGTAACTTACATACTCACATCTTAAGATAGTCCACAACCTAATTAATTTCCCTGAAAAAATGCCCATCATTGAAAAATATGCTCCAACCATACTCCAGTTCTAGACTACTATGGTCAAGTAGTAAATCATTTCTCTCCATGTCAAAACAAGCAACTCAGATGGGGGTTCTCTATAATCCCACCACGTCACTAAAAATTGGAACTCTGTTCCACTGTAAATAAAACAGACAGACAAGAATAATATATTCAAGTTGCTACTAAAACAATATCAAACTAAAAATTGACCCTACTACTGCTCAACTCCAGGCTAGAATACATTTTTTGGCCACACCTGCTACCTTTTCTCCAAATGCTTTTTTCCTATCCCCCTTTTTTCTGTATTAGGCCAGACAGATACTCACTTAACCACAAGGAGTAACTTAGTTTACATAAATTATGTAAGTCACAGGCTCTAAGTAACAAGACTCAGTCTCTTTTAGATTAACGACTATTTCACTGTCCCCTCCTGTCGCTTTCATCTCTCTCTCCTCATCAATCCAAAACGAATACTCCTTATAACAGTCCAAGTAGTCCCATCCTTTCTCACTTTAAAAATTACTTTACTACTCAGTCTTAAATGTAACAATACTTTAATAGTTGCTGTACAACTAACACATCATACCATATTACATTACCTACCACCTTCCCACCTTTCTAATATTTCCATAGTTAAGCTGCCTCTTATTTTCATTATGTTAACTGCTAGAAATTGAAAGTAATACTAGAGTATTTTTCTCAGTGTTATACGTCTTTTATTATATACAAGCCTGTATCTATTTCTAATAAATGTTCAGCATGGTATATGCTAATGCATACTGTGTAAATGTTCTTAAATAGTGTTTATGCAAGCTATTATATTTTATTTCTGTCATGTATGAACCTATACTCTGTATTCCATCTGATATCATATAACTGTATTTTACGTTTATGTCAAAACTGCTGTTACATTAGAGATTTTCTCTACAGGCCTCTGCTGAAAAAGTGTTTTATCATATTGGGACTTTATCTGTAAACAAAGATAAACAAACAAACAAACAAACAAACAAAAATAAATAACCCTTATCAGTCATTGACTACTCCTTAGGATGTAGTGAGTTATAAATCCCTTCCCATCTTCCATATTCTGTCTATTCTTCCAGCAATCTAAACATCCTTTAGCTCACATCTCTTTCCTTAAAACCTTGTCTCAGTCTGTACCTATCCACTGTGCCCTAGGTCCCCCATCACATCATCTGTACCCACCAATCAATTCCAGTGTCCCATTACTAAACAGTCCCCCCTGTCTTGCACTGCTCTTATCATGTCTATTTGTGATTTGGGTATTATATATACCCCCATCAGAGTAATCTTTTCCCCAAATATCCATGCTTGAACCTGAGGCAAGCATCCCGCCTCATCCACTAACTTTTCTTCTCTCTCAATTATTAATGCTTACTTATTCAACAATACTATCCCCCTTTTACCCAAACTGACTGCCAGTACTTTAAATCCACACCTGCTCAGCATTTGATGCTTTTCTTGGTCCAAATAGGTCTCATCCAGAATTAATACCCACTTGTTATCTCATTCTGTCCCTCTTCAAGGGGGTTTGTCCCACCATTGACACCCGGGCTTGATATTCATACTCTCATCTATCTCTCCCTTATGTCTTGTGCCTGCCCTCCTTGCACTCCATGTTCAACCCCACTTTCCTTAACATCTCTGAGACAACCCTTACCTTCTGTCTCCTTTATCATTCTCTCTATACCCTCGCTCTTTATTTCATTATCCCTTACAACTTCTAGCACCCCATTATTCAGAGACCCAGGCTGGGAAGACATGTTCATCACTTGAGCAACATAACAGTAGTCCATTCTATGGTGTAAATGTGTGATCACTGTACATAAAATACCCTGTAAGGGTGAAAACAGTACTCATATGTATTGTACTTGTGGATATTGTTTTCACCCTTACAGGGTATTCCAATTTCACATACAGCTGGGTGACTAGGAAGTTAGTAGACTTAATTAAAGGGGTAGTACAGGAGGGTTACCCTCCCGCCAAAAATATTTAGCATTAATCTATTGACTTGTTTTCAATGACTTTATATCATCATGAATACAGTCAGTTATACAAGATGCTGGGTGAACTAGGGGAGGAATGGTTCCTGAGGCTACTAATAGGAGTGCGGAGAGAAAGGCATATCCCAGATGACTTGAGAATAAGCATACTTGTGAAAACAAAAACCAGAAGACAAAATTATCCTGTACTTGTGAATGCCAAGGGAATTCTTAGTCCACACTTGTAAATTCTCCACACTCAAATGGCTGCTGTAGACAGAATCCAGGATAAAATCAGTTATGTTAGATGCTAAATAAATGTCCACAAAGAGGTCCTATGCGACAAAATATCCATATGAATCAAGTAGTAAAAAAGATTTCTCCAAAAGCTTTATTGAACCAATACTGTGAAGCGCTTTTCGTCCCACTGATAGTGGGACTTCTGCAGACAAACAGATTCTGTCAAAAACCAAGGTTTAAATACTGGTTTTGGCGCCAAAAAGGTGCCGTTGCTAGGTTACAGTTCTGTGCTTCAATTAGTTAAAGGTATAGTGTACTAACAACTAATGAGATGAATCTATGAATGAATTTAAAACAAAATCAACAAAACTTCAGAACAATTAAAAAGATTAAAAGCATCGCTAAGATGTCATTATTACAGTATCTAAATAAATACTAAATATAAAACAAATATAAAAATATATAAAGTATATATGGTAATACAAATCACATCTATATATTACTACATGTTTCAGACTAAGGAATGAGCAGTAACAAACAAAAACCAGTATGTACAAAGGTTACTCAACTTGAGCACTGAATACATATATAAATAAATCACATCAAAGAATCGAGTGGTTACAAAAAAGAAAGAACGTTGTTGTGGGAAATTGCTATTGAAAGATGGTACAAAGTCACAATAGAACTACAATAGTCTGGTCAGAATCCCACCTAAAACACATACCTAACTACAAAGTCTAACAAAAGTCATAAATATATGTTCAGGATATACAGTGACACCTGGACAAAGAACTATTAAATAGTGCAATTGATGTAGCCAGGTCATGTAGAAAGCATGTGTATTGTAATTGTAAAAGAAATATGGTAAAAATATATATGCTAACATGTAAACGATAAATTTAAAATCAAACAGCAACTAGTAAACCTATATAAAGGTAAAATGCAAGGTTACTAAGGACAAATTACTCCATAAGTGCGCGGCAATGTACAGAAATTCACTTCGAAAACAAAGCAAGCAAACCCCCACCCCACAAGAGTATATAACATGACAATGGTATATATCAACGTCGTAGGCTTCTCAATTTCAGTAACGGATATAATGTGATAGTCTCATATTGTTTTCACCCTTACAGGGTATTCCAATTTCACATACAGCTGGGTGACTAGGAAGTTAGTAGACTTAATTAAAGGGGTAGTACAGGAGGGTTACCCTCCCACCAAAAAAATTTAGCATTAATTTGTTGACTTGTTTTCAGTGACTTTATATCATCATGAATACAGTCAGTTATACAAGATGCTGGGTGAACTAGGGGAGGAATGGTTCCTGAGGCTACTAATAGGAGTGCAGAGAGAAAGGCATATCCCAGATGACTTGAGAATAAACATACTTGTGCCAGTTTACAAGAACAAAGGGGACATCCACAACTGTGGGCAGTACAGAGGCATCAAACCCCTATCACATTGCATGAAAGTTCTGGAGAGGATGATTGATAAACGGATACAGAGTAGTAGAATGTAAGATGAGAGATGAGCAGTTTGGATTCAGATCAGGATGCAGCACAATTGACCTGATGTTTGCATTGAGACAGATACTTGAAAAGAAGCTAGAGATGAGGAGAGAGTCCAATTGGGCATTCCTAGACTTGGAGAAAGCATATAACAAGGTCCCAAAAAAAGCTGATCTGGGCAGTACTGCAGTGGTTTGAAGTCCCAGAAACATTGGTAGAATTAGTGCAGGCTATGTACAAGGATCCAATGACTCAAGTATGGACAGTGTTCGGCCTCACAGAGGGGTTACCAGTGGGTGTGGGTGTACATCAGGGTTCAGCTATGAGCCCACTGCTGTTCATACTGGTGATGGACTACATTAGCAAACAGGTTGGAGGGTATGAATCAACAAAGTTGCTGTATGTAGATGATGTGGCAGTACAGGCAGACTCTGAGCTAGAACATCAGCAAAGGATAGGAGAATGGAATGCAAATCTGAAGGCACATGGGAGGAAACTAAGCACAGATAAGACAGTGGTAATGGCAGAAAATTGGGCAAATCAGAAAAAGCTGAGACTAGAGATAGAAGAGAAGATAGTGGAACAGGTAAACAGCTTCAAGTATCTGGGAGGGGTGGTTGAAGAGAAGTTTAGTCTGAATGAAGACGTCAGAGCTAGAATCAGAGGGGCTGCAGCCAACTGGCATAGAGTCTCAGGTGTAGTCTATGGCAGAAGAATGCCAAAGAAGCTCAAAAGTAAGGTGTACAAGACAGTAGTGTGGCCAGTACTACTGTATGGTACAGAAACCTGGGCAGTAAAGGCAGAACAGTTGAAGAAGCTAGAGGTGATGGAAATGAAGTGCCTGAGAAAGGTGATAGGATGCACACTGTGGGACAGATAAACAAATGAGGACATAAGAGCAGAAGCCAACGTAGCTCCAATTGCAGAAAAGATCAAAGAGAACAGATTACGGTGGTTTGGGTACATGTGCAGAAAAGCAGAAGACAATCTGGTTATGAAGATTTGGGACAGACAGGAAGAAGGTAAGAGGGAGCAAGGACGTCCAGCAAAGAGGTGGATGGAGTGTATGAAAGAAGATCTGTGACAGTCAGGCATGAGTGCTGAAGAAGGCAGGAGTGTGGCACTGAATCAAGAGGGCTGGCAACAGGTAACATGATACCCCGACCCCATGTAGAAAAATGGGAAAAAGGGGGCTGATGATGATGATGATGATGAAGACAGTCAGTACATAGTGTTCTGTGCTGATTTCTTGTAGTAGTTCATATACATATTATTTATATATAAAACTATATATATATATATATATATATATATATATATATATATATATATACATATATAAATACACACACACACACACACACACACACACACACACACATACACACACACACACACACACACACACACACACATATATATATATATAAAGGACACCCGTTCAAATGGGAAGTGCACTGGCACTTAGCTAGTCGATACCATTTGGTCGACACAGATAAATGGTCGACAGGTGTACAATATTGACAATCCCCAATCCCCGGGTAGGGAAATATTCCCTTTCCCTAGGGACTGTGAACTCTTGGAGTTAGTATATATAATTAGCAACTTACTGTTGATTTAGTCTACTCTGAGATAAAAACAGCAGCGCGCACAGAACATATCGATGTTAGTGACATCAAAGTTATGATGTTGATCTTTTGGGTGTTGGTGCATTGTGCATTTGATCCACTGCCCTACACCCATACATGTCTATATATACCCCTACACACATATATTTACATACACACATATATTTACACATGCACACACACCACACACACATACACACACACACACACACACACACACACACACACACATATGTATATATATATATATATATATATATATATATATATATATATATATATGTTTGTGCGTGTGTATGTATGTGCATGCCTGTATTTGAAAGTACTTTCATTTGAGTACAGAGGTATTTTTTTATTTTTCTCTCTTTACATATAATCTCCTAACTCTTTCTGGCAGTGATTGTGCAAATTAGTTTTGCAGCTCTAAACTGACTCATTTCCCCGATCTCTTTCCTGTTTCTCATAACTATTTCTAAAGTTGTATAAAATTATATCTCTCCTTACTATTTAATGAATTTTCATTTTTCATTTCCATTTGCACTGTAACAAGTATGTTAAGCCCTTGGTATCATTCATATTTAATTCATGTTTTAATTTCTAATGCTAAACCAGATATAGCATTCCGAGCTCTTCAGTTCCCTGTTCTTTTTGTTCATGCATAAAGACCAGAGTTAGTTCTACATTTGCAGAATTTCTCTTAAAGCATATAAAGCAAATTCTCACATTCTTTCATTATCTGACATTAACTGGTGGATTTGTGTTAGAATTCTTGCCTTTTCCTAAGCTGCGTTTATTTTGACTTAGGTTCTTACAGAAACAGTAATGTATAAAACAATATTTTAACACCAATCCATTTCATTCTTCAGTTATTTAACCAATCTATGTGGTCTCTTGAGCTATCTTATTAAAAAATGCAAACATTGGGTATAATTGAGGCTAATTCAGTGTCTGACTACAGCAGATTTACGTAATTCTCTACGGTGGTGGGTGGAGTATGGTCCAGGGGATATTTAAAGTATACTATAACTGGAACATACTAGATTTTGAGTTGACATGCAGTGAATGTTAAGGTGATCCTGAATGACCTCATATTACATATGACGTGCAGAGGTTTTACATACCTCCTCAGATATCAGGGATAATATTTTTGTGAACATATCATCTTACACAAGTGAAAGCCCAATGTCACAACTGTGCGTGTGTTTGTGTGTTTATGTTATCTAGTAACTTATTCTGCATTTGATGGCATCTGCAGCTTTGTTCTTGTATTTAAATCACATAGCGCGCATGTGTGTGTTTCTGTGTGTATGTGTGCATGGGAATGAGTCCTTCCATTGGTTCCAGCAGTATTCCTGCATTAAAGATTCCGCTTCATTGTTCCACTTGTGCTTGTAACTCAAAATCTTTGCATTATGATTGTTGAGATACTGGCGATGACCAAACCAGAAAAAAACATCTGATGGAAATTGTATCTAAAATGAAAATCACAATGTAGCAGACATTCTACAATAGCATCTCTCTATCTGTCTATATATATATATATATATATATATATATATATATATATATATATATATATATATATGTATCTATAGTGTAACACCCTCTGTATGACAAAATCTGTATGACTGTACTGGCTAAACAAACTCTAGTATAGTATAGCATAGCCCTGAATACGATACAAGTACTAAGAGTGCA
>NC_056745.1:152353059-152355559 GCF_019279795.1 Protopterus annectens
GCACAAAACTCTTAGCATAATGATACATGGCAGGTGTTAAGTAACTCACTGAGTAATAAACACTTCACATCTCCCCCCAAGAAAAACAACATAACACAAACAGTACTGTAGAAGTTTCTCTTGTAATTCACAAATGGTACAAGACCTCAGAAAACATTCTTGTTTTTAGGCATTTGTTTAAACACTCACACTTTGACCTGCAGGTATGCATGACCTGTAACAACACACAAAACACTCTTAAATGGCATAGAAAATTCCCCTACAACCCACCCCATGCCCTGCATTTACCCCATTATAGCAGTAGACCCTCGGTCAAAGTAAGGCTCCCTAGCATTGTGGCAGCAGTGTTGCGCATTGAAAGAGTAAGACAGACAAATACTACAGTAGGAGTCTGCCAAGGATATTGTCAAGCACCACAAAATACATGAATAACAAGTGATAACAATATCACTTCCTTACACACTTACCTTTGAGATACGAACAGCCACTGCTTGTACAAATCCTTCTTAGTAATTTTCAATAGTGCTAAGCTTGTTGCTGTGATAAAAACCTCTGTAGTGGGATGAAGCCCATGATAGATGAGAGTGCTTAGGTTTATAGGTTCATAGGTGAGTACTAGGCTAATGGCCCTGGAGCCAATACAAGCCTAGCCCAAGAATATTCCTGGTCATCCTGTTGCCGGACATTAGTTCCTTGTGCCCCTATCGAGCAAAGCTGTTGAAGTGATCCCCGGGGTGAATTTCCTGTTACCCATCTACTTGTCAAGATTTTTCTTGAAGAGGACCAGTGAAGTGCTCTGCTTGACATGAATGGGGAGTTTATTCCAGAGTATGGGAAGTCTCTGGGTAAGGAACCTGTCCCTCCAGCAGGTTCTGTTTATTCTGGTGCTGAGGTTGAGAACTTTGGAGTGTGCGGTGCAGAGGGATTGAGACTTTTTCAGATGAAGCATGTCTAGCAACACTGGGTCAGACATGGCTTTGTATATTAAGCAGAGATCGCCTCTGAGTAGGCGATATGAGATGGAGTAAAGCTGGAGTTTTTTGAGTCTGTCTGTATAGGGCATGTGTTTGAGTCCTACGATCCTCTTTGTGAGGAATTTTTGTGGCCTCTCCAGTTGTTGTAGGCATCTAGTGAGGTACATGCCAAATGGGGCATTTTACTCTATAATGGGTCTAATGAGGGATGAGAAGAGAGGGATTATGACTTCTTTCTTCCTGGATGAGAAACCTTTTGTAATGAGGTGTGCCACATAGAAGGACTTTCTAATGACAGTGGCAACATGGTTGTCAAAGGAGAGGTTGCTATCTACCTGCATCACCTAGATCTCTTATCACACCATGGGAGTTAAGTGGGCTACCGTTGATGTGGTAGTTCATGGGCACCATGTTTTTCCTGAAGGGAATGATGATGCACTTTTTAGCATTGAGCTTAAGACCATGGTTCTGGCACCAGTCGTTGGTCTCTGTGAGGCCTTTTTGTAGGATGTCTACATCAGTTTGAGAATCAATAATAGCTCCCAGTTTGCAGTCATCCACGGATTTGGTTAACCAGAGTCCCTTGGTGTGGGCATGGACTTTAGAGATGTAAATGCCAAACAGGAGAGGACCCAGAACAGATCCCTGTGGGACTCCACTTGTAACTGCCCGGTAGTCAGATTTGGAGTCCACTACATTCACTGTGTGGGTTCTGTCCATGAACCAGTTTGCAACCCATCTTATGATGTAGGGGGTTAATGCCTAGGTTAGTGAGTCTATCAGTGAACCCTGAGTGGGAGATGGTGTCAAAGGCCTTGGCTAGATCGAGGTAGGCTGTATGGACTACCTTGCCTTCATCGACCGCTCTAGTGAGAGATTCAAAGAAGTCTATCAGGTTGAGCAGACATGATCTGCCCTTCACAAACCCAAACTGTGAAGGGTCCAGGGTTTGAAGGTTCCCTATATCCCTATTTATAAGGTCCATAATGATGTGCCCCATGGCCTTTCCGATCAGGCTTGTCAGGCTGATGGGGCGAAGTTTCCACGGTCAGTAGTCGCTCCTCTTTTGTGGAATGGAATGACTGTAGAAGTGTGCCATTTTGTGGGAACAAAGCCTGAAGTGAGGCTGTGGTTGAACAAGGCATTCGGGTGTGGTGCCAGTTCCCTTTGTAATTCATGTAGAACACAGCCAGGTATATTATCAGGTCCCATCATACCTCTCAACCTGGAAATATCAAAAATCTGGACATGGCCCATGAAAAATAGGTACAAATCTGTACACTGATTAACATCAAATTTGCATACATAATTACGTAACCCCAGACACTCCAATGGAATTGTGGGATAGTAACTTTCAAACTCAAACTGAAGAACAGACAATGAAAATATGGCACCAGTGTCCCCCTGCAGCCATTCCAACGTCCCATTACCTGTCTATTTCACCACATTTACCATAAACACTAATGTGTGCATACTGCTTTACTTCTACAATGATTATTTGGATTATTTCATTTTATAGCACAATG